>NC_069506.1:72309543-72469543 GCF_027579735.1 Bombina bombina
CTCGGCCCAGAAGCCGCATCAAAGACTCCTGTGTCGGCTCTCCAGCCGAGGACCGTGCTCAGCTCCCCCCACGCAGCACCGGTGGGGAGGGAGTGGGCGGCGCCGCGCCGGGCGGCCAAGCAGCACAGGAACAAGCTGCACACCGGGTCCACACTCCAGACCGGGCCCAGCTCCGTTCCGCGCAGCACCGGTGGGGGAGGGAGAAGAACGAGCTTCAGCCGACAGGACCGGCAGAGATATCAGGTGCGGCAAAGAGATGATATGTTTTGTAGGCTTTCACGCTAGGCTGTCAAGAGATGGCGAGCACGGGGAGGGGGGAGGGCCAGGCTCCGCAGAAAACGTCTTAGCTCCAAGGAAAAGAGGCAGCCAACGAAGTTAGACAGTTTGATTGATTATAGTAAAAGGCAGACCAGCATAGTAAAGCTAGGTGTAGTAAGAGGCACCTTTAGCTTTGTTTAAAGTCAGTAGGTTGTAGGGCTGTTACCTAAAAGGCCAGGCAACTGGTGATTAGGGTAAAGCAGTGGGATGGTGTGCCACTGTCAGGGGTTCCGGAGTGGTTCTTGTGACTATCCAAGGGAAGCCCCAGACCCGAAAAGAGCACCGCCAATGTCCAGGAGACTGGAGAAACGAGCTGAGCTGCAGCTGTGCAGCTCCTCCTCCACCGGAAACCATATATATATATATATATTTATATATATATATATATATATATATATGTATTTATACTTTTTTTTTGGTCTGAGGAAGGGGTCTGTGAACCCCGAAACGTCACCATTGAATAAATTAACTTGAATCTAAATCCAGTGAGTTCAGACCGCAATTTGGTTTCTATATATAGGTGTATAAATATATATATATATATATATATATATATATATATATATATATATATATACACAGTATATATTGTACCAAAAAACATAAGATATATGTAGAAATATGTATTTATGAATAAATAGAACATATTCTTCTATGTGAAGAACATTGGAATGTAAAATATTCATATGTTCATGTCGGGTTAGCACACTTGATAAAATGCAATCAGGATTGCGTGCGAGTAGGGTATTAGTTTTTCTTTTTTATACTTCCACTTTTTTTGCTCCATTGACTTCTATGGGAAAAAATGTTAACACGGTTGCGATATTCGAAGTTCAGCTTTTTGGGAGCGTCCAGTTAGCGCAAGAGGAAAAACTTTTTACTTTCAACTTGTATTATGAGCATGCACAAAAAGCTTACTTCTAGCGGAGTTAGTGCGCGAGTGGGAGGGATAAATAGCATTCCACAGACCTTACTGTTCCTTTAAAATGTATTTTATATATCTTAAACACACCATAGTTTATTTTTTAAAATATACTGTACTGTTTTTTAAACCTAAAAAGGACTTTCATAATTCTGATTGATTTACCTCTTACTCTTGGTATGTAGAAAACTTTCCAGGAGAGCATACTGAGTTAGGCACTGTAACATTACATGTATAACATTGTTACAAACATTGTTGCAAACACTGCTACCATATAACACTAACGACAAGTGCATGCTCTTGAGCCTACAATGGCGTTTACTAATAAAAAAGAGCTACATTTCAACAAACATTTTAAAACAAGGTAAAGGGGTGCGTCTGATAAGTAACTTCAAATGGTAAACTTTATGAATCATTAAAGTTTAAAGGTACACGAAACCCAGAATTTTTCTTTCATGATTTAGATAGAGAATACAATTTTAAACAACTTTCTAATTTACTTCTATTATCTAATCTGTTTCATTCTCTTGATATCATTTGTTGAAGGAGCAGCAATGCACTACTGGTTTTTAACTGAACACATGGGTGAGCCAATCACATTCAATACATATACGCAGCTACCAATCAACAGCTAGAACCTAGTTTCTCTGCTGCTCATGAACTTGCCTAGATAAACCTTTCAGCAAATGATAGCAAAAGAAGGAAGCAAATTAAATAATAGAAGTAAATTGGAAAGTTGTTTAAAATTCTATCTGAATCATGAAAGAATATTTTTGGGTTTCATGTCCCTTTAATTTTAAGTTCCACATCCCTTTAATAATTTGGGAAGCCAACATAAGTTGCCACGAAGATTTATGTCAAAGGTTGAGAGTGGAACTTAAAGAACCACTAAATAAAGTAGAATTGTGTAATTGTCATATACACAATAAAAAGGTGTAATAGCACTCCCCCTTTGACATGTGACAGCTATCAGCCAATCACAAAATGCATATACATATATACTTTTGCACATGCTCAGTAGGAGCTGGAGCCTCAGAAAGTGTGCTTATAAAAGAATGTTCATGTTTTGATAATGGAAGTATATTGCTTTTTTTGTTAAAATTGTATGCTTTATCTGAATCATGAAACTTTAATTTTGATTTTAGTGGCCCTTTAAGGGGCTACTTTTTCCCCATTTACATCACAAGTAGAGCATGATCCTTGTAAAAACTAACTGGCTTGAAAATATATGAATAATGAATTTTTTTTATAAAAATGTTTAGCACTATTTATAACTATTACTAATTTCACTTATAGTTCTTTTGACTTTGGAAGAACATTAAAAAAGGTTGTAAACAAACTTTCATCTGACAAAATGTTATATGGTAAACAATTAATTAAATAATTAATCATCCAATGGGCTTAATGTTTTAAGCAGCACGTTACTTTTGAACCCTTCTTTGGCACGCTCAACCAAGCGAGCCTGCTTTCTGCTATGTAAGAAGTAGAGTTCATCGGACCATTGATTTTTAACCCTCTCTGCCACCTCTGAGGTGGGGGAGATAATACACCCCTAAGAGTTTGTTTCGGGTGATTGGCAAGACGCATGAGAGCAGGGGAACATACAGGGCTAAATAACAAGCAAGGCGCTAATGGTTTTGTGCTAGCTCAAGTGTTATTTTGCGAGCCATTTTCATTTCTCTGATATTACAAGTGGAGCACAATCACCCTTTACGCTTCAGTTTATATATTTGTGAACATATATATTAATGTTTTTATAACTGCATTATAGCCCTTTTCCATTAAGCACATAAAAACATGATAAAACATATTTATGCAATATTCATATGCAACAAAAATTTTAACTATGTATTTACTGTGAATATTTCACATTTGCTAATGCAAATATCCTATGTTGTTTGTGCGATGGGTGTTTTTTTTTCAACAATTTTTTTTTCATTGACTTCTATGGGGAATGCGAAAAGGCGATGGAGTTTGCGCGATCTCGGGTGTTAGTTGTTTTTCCTCCATTGATCTCCATGGGGGGAATACATGCACGTGAAAACTTGTTAGGCTATTCGGGTTAACGCTAAGGCAAAATATGTTTTTTTTGGAGCTTGTAAAACAAACGCAACCCGACAAGCACAAAAAATTAAATCTAAGCGTCCAACGTGTTTATAAATCATGTATATTATCCTCTCTTACTGTTCTTCATTGTTGTAAATGGTTATTGATAATGCACCACTCTAATTTGATCCCAACATTTTAATCGTGCAATTTAAAAAAAAATATTATGTAAGACAGTAAATTATCATAGACGTTAAAAATATATATATATATATATTCTGACTTTGTGGAAAATGTCAATGTTTTTGTGTGTATATTTGCATGTGTGCTTTTAGGCCAATACGTTTTTAAAAAAAGAGTCTTTAAAAAAATATTTTTCAATATTATTTTTTTCGTAGTTACTGAGTCCATTATAAGTATAGGAAATAAGTAAATAAGTAAGGTATATATGAACAAATAATTCTAAATCTTTGTTAACATTTTTTTTAGAATTAGGTAGGTGGTAAAAGGTTTATTTCTTGACGTCTAACTAATAAGCACAAAATATTTTGTATTTAACTGACCATCTTTAAAGTTCCCTCGTATGCATTGCTGAGTGTGCTGGCAGGAAAATGTGCATTTGAACATTTTGTTAAATTGCTTCTGCATTATTAAGAACCTATATCAGGCCACAGCAGTTTATATATAGTTTAACCACAATCTTCCACAGAATATTTCTTCTCGGCCTGACTTAATGTTAATTAGAATAGTACAGGCATAATTATTGGTATGTATGCAAAGCCATATTATTTTATAACTAAGTATTTGGCATACAGAATGATAAGCAATAATCAAAATAATGAAATGTTTTTTATATTAAAAAACAATTTAAAAAATAAAATTCACAAAATGTGTTAGATTTTTAAGTATGTGTTTCATATTACCTATGTGTATACAGTTGCCAACTATCGGACAACATTGTAACAAATTGATGGATCACAATGTGGTAAACAAGTTCTATAAATCTGTAATTTTGGTCTAGTTGGCTATCGGTTAACATTTGTTTGTAAAGCGTATGCAGACGTTATATGAAGCAATCATTTAAGTAATTGTTTGTCATGTGTCAATAGATAAATAAAGTTAAATGGAGAAAAACTAGAAAAAAAAAGTATGAAAAGTACTGCGGTTATGCGTTTTGTGTCCATTATAGGAACCTAACCCAGCACTTAAGATTGTGAACCCTACTTTGGTGTATACAGGTTTTTATTTTTACCTTTATTTAATAACAAAGTGATGCTTTCTTTAACTTAAAATGTTAACTTATGCAATAGCCTGTTCCGATGTTACAGCTAGGTACCCCGCCATCATATTTTTTTTGCTTTGATTACTTTTGCTGATTCCCAGCTTGGACGTTAGTCACGATTGGTTGTGCACCATGGAGTGGTGGTTTTCTGTTAGAAACAAAGTATCTCTCATTTCTTTGTGTTCATTTAAAATATATTTAAAGGGACATGAAACCCCAAATTTTCTTTCATGATTCATATAGAGCATAAAGTGTTAAAAAAATCTATTATCTTTTATTGAAGGAGCAGAATAAATCACTGGAACCTAGCTAAATACATCGCTAAGTCAATGCCAGCTACTGAGCCTACCTCAGTATGCTTTTCAACAAAAAATACAAAAACAAAAATCAAATTAGATAAAAGAATTAAATTGGAAAATTCTATGCTCTATATAAACTATGAAAGAACATTTTGGGTTTCATGTTCCTTTAATGTAAAATGTGTTACTACACTACATGTTCATGCAATGGGCCTCATTTATCAAATCCTAAGCAGACAAGATTCCAGTTAGGGAACCTATAATTGCATCGTGAGTGGGAAGTGGACAAGCAGCCCTGCACCCTGCCTGAACAATTGTGCACAAGCATGTCCAGTCAATTGCCCCCATGAATGAGTCTTATGATCACTGATACATAAGTATTGGATGGCAGGCTCCCATGAGCAATCCTGCACTGCAAGGGCTTCAAAGCTGCCTGCACGGCTTGATAAATGGAGCCCTATGTCTCTGATCTAAATCCCGCAAGCAAATTTTAGATGTGGAAATTTAAAAACATTTTTTTTCCAAGAAATAGTAGTATAAGCTGTAAAGCACGTGTCCACATCAGATCTCAGATGAGACTACTGACCCTGCAGGCTCTCTTGTGTAAGTAAACAACAGACCTAAGGCAATGTAGCCACTGTTGGCCCCTTACCCACATCAGATCTCAGATGATACTACTGACCCTGCAGCCTCTCTTGTGTAAGTAAACAACAGACCTAAGGCAATGTAGCCACTGTTGGCCCCTTACCCACATCAGATCTCAGATGATACTACTGACCCTGCAGCCTCTCTTGTGTAAGTAAACAACAGACCTAAGGCAACGTAGCCACTGTTGGCCCCTTACCCACATCAGATCTCAGATGATACTACTGACCCTGCAGGCTCTCTTGTGTAAGTAAACAACAGACCTAAGGCAATGTAGCCACTGTTGGCCCCTTACCCACATCAGATCTCAGATGATACTACTGACCCTGCAGCCTCTCTTGTGTAAGTAAACAACAGACCTAAGGCAATGTAGCCACTGTTGGCCCCTTACCCACATCAGATCTCAGATGATACTACTGACCCTGCAGCCTCTCTTGTGTAAGTAAACAACAGACCTAAGGCAATGTAGCCACTGTTGGCCCCTTACCCACATCAGACCTTAGATTAGATCAATGGCTTTGAAGTCTCTCTGTTAGCAACATTATTATAATTATTATACTTTATTTATGAAGCGCCAACATATTCCGCAGCGCTGTCCATGGATACAATTCATTTAAATAAAACAATACAAGACTTGTAAGAGACAGGACAAAATTTACAAACACATACAGGAGGGATTGAGGGCCCTATTCCCGTGGGAACTTACAATCTAGCAACATAACCACATCCACTCTCAGACTAAATCCCTAGCCATAAAGTTTGTTATTAAGCCTTATACTTACATCAGACCATAGTCCTGTAGGACCTAACTATAATCTGAATGTGGTCTATGGCTGCTACTTCCCCTTTTATCAATATACTATTTCTCAAGAACAACCTGTAGGTCCTTTCTGTGCAAGGTGAGTGAGAGAAGGGGGTCACTGGGTTTGGCTGCCTGACGGTCAGACAGGAACATAACAAGTGGTTTACTAAAGATCTCATAAAGACTAGTTGCACCAAAAAGCTCACCTTGCCAGCCTTCATAATTGCATTAAATTATGGATAAAAAACAAACAAATTTGTTTAACCCTTTGAGTTTAACTTTTTTTTTCCAGACCCCCCCAAGACTTACACTGTTGGAAAGGTTAGGCAATCTTGGGGGTCTGTAGCTGCTTAGATGCCTGAGATAATCTTCTAAGCAGCATGCCCCCTGCTCCTATACATAACACTGTTAAGTATAAATAAAGTTGCGCGGTGACGTCATCACGTTATTGCGCGTGACGTCACCCCGCATAATGTTAAGCCTCGATGATGCCTGTAACTATGCATGCCAGATCACCGGAGTAGGAGCTGGTGGAAGACCCCAGAGTCGTCATTAGCACTCAAGGGGTTAATATACATGTTACAAAACAAGCAGTTGAAATTTCGGACTGTCCACTCTACTGAATATGCTTATCACATTCACATGTCCCAGGCAGCAGGAAACGTATAGTCTGCGTAAGAGGTCCATAAAGTAATTTTCCTTTGTAGCATATAAAATAGTTTCTGATTTTTTAAAATCACAAACAAAATGTTTTTATTTTTGATTAGCATGCTGCTGTCGACTAATAGAGTTCTGGGAGTTGTTCATTTTGGTTATTAAGCAATCTGGGGTCTTCGCATTCATTCAGGTGCTAAGTGTCAGTTTCAGGATTTTCCATTCTGAAGCCATTTAAATCCTTATAAAACACCACAATATCCCACTAATCTACTGGACTGGAACAGAAAAAATAAACAACTTTAGTAAATCGTGCTATTAATAAAATCTTTACACATTTACAATCTATTTATTTTCAAAAATAACACAGGTTAAATGTGCAATCTATTAATGGATTTCATAATATCTTGATTTTAATGTATGATACCCTAAAATACTATTACATTCACAATAAAAAGCACATTTAAAATATTGAAGATATGTTTTTTTATTTGAATTTTAAAATAAATGTCTTGCTAAAACAAACAAACATGATGTTTAAATGCCTGTACTGGACAACATAAGTATTGCAAAGGTTTGGTATAGATTAAAGTAATTACATATAGGGGTCGATCACCCTATAGAAACATTTATCTAACATTTTTTTTTTAAATTTACCATTAAAGCATATGAGGATTTTTGTAGATAAACCATTAAATAAGCTTTTTTATAGGATTGTGATTTGCCCAAAAATGTTAAAAATAGCTCAATTAAACTATTACGACTAATTACTGAAATGTAAGTATGTAATGAAAATATCTATGATTGTGCACATTTTGTGCTTTTGTCCTCTCTCCTCTGGTGACACACAATATTGAGGCTGAGACATCTGATAGAGAATTTAATCTGTCTTATATAAGGATCAGACACATGAATGTATCTAAATCATTGTTCTCATGCCTGGATCATTCTGGTGGAACTCTACACTCTTCTCAGCAGAAGGTCAGTAATATGCTTTTAGCATGTTGTTGCCTATTCAAGCTTTGGCATTGTAATAACAGTGTAAGTATTACGCTCTTTTAAGCTGTAGGATGAAATTGCTTTAAAAGGAGATATACTAAAATCAGAAGAATGGTAAGGTAAATGGAAAATTAGATTTTATACTGGGAAATGTAAAGTTCTGCATTTTAGAAGTAAAAATAAAGTGAGTGCACAGTTCAGAGCACTGGCTTCTAAGGCTAATAAGATACTAGCAAGTATTAAAAGAGGCATTGATGCAAGGGAAGAAAGCATACTTATTTCACTATATAAATTCCTGGTAAGACCTCACCTTGAGTATAGAGTGCAATTTTAGGGACCAATCTCTAAAAAAGACATTACAGACCCACAAAACTAATAAGGGGAATTGAGAATTTAAGATATTAGCAGAGGTTAGCCAAACTGGGTCTGTTTTCTCTAGGATAAAGGCGCTTAAGAGATAGCATCATTACTTTATATATCCAATGCCCATATACAGAGATAGCAAAAGCTCTGTTTATTCAAATACATTTTTTGTGAAAGAGGTCACAATTTAGGGCTGGAGGAAAGCAGATTTAATCTCCAGCAATAAACATTTTATCACTGTAAGAGCACTTAAATTATGGAAATCATTACCTAAGGAGGTAGTAAATACCAATACCTTAGATACATTTAAAATGGTTTAGATACATTTCTGGCTAGAAACAGAATTCAGAAATATGATTGCTGTTGTTAAATGGGTCACCTTTTCAATGGGATTAATTTAAGATCAACAGGAGATTTCATTGTAGATAAATTATGATTTGTACAGATTAAACTAAATGGACTTTCTTTTTTCAACCTCATCTACTATGTTACATATATATCAACAATTTAACTTTCAGTGCCATGTGTTTTGAGAGATAGAAAAACATTGAAGTTTAAACCTATATAGTTATAGATTGTATATTAGTTTTGTCTCTCTGTTTTGACTTGCGTTTAAAGGGACAGTCTAGTACAAAATAAATTTCCATGATTCAGATAGAGAATGTAATTTTAAACAATTTTCCAATTTACTGCTTTGTTTTCTTGGAAATCTTAGTTGAAAGCTAAACCTAGGAGGTTCATATGCTAATTTCTAAGCCCTTGAAGGCCGCCTTTTCTCTCAGGGCATTTTGACAGTTTTTCACCACTAGAGGGTGTTAGTTCATATGTGTCATATAGATAACACTGTGCTCGCGCATGTGGAGTTCAGGTGAGCCAGCTCTGATTGGCTAAAATGGATGTCTGTCAAAAGAACTGAAATAAGGGGGCAGTTTGCAGAGGCTTAGATACAAGGTAATCACAGTGGTAAGAAGTGTATTTATATAACTGTGTTGGTTATGCAAAACTAGGGAATGGGTAATAAAGGGATTATCTATCTTTTTAAATAATAACAATTCTGATGTATACTGTCCTTTTAAATACTCTCATTAACATGGCCTTATATTTTTTTCTAAAGCAAAGGCCTAAAGTTATTATTAGATGAAAGAGACAAGGTTCCCAGCTAGGGTACATCTGTTGCCCACAGTTATTGCTGCACAATAATGTGCCTTGTAATTCCCCCAAACTAATATGTTTGGGGTGATTTATCATGGCTGCTCCTTGACTTGTAGTAAGTAGGTTTGCATGAGCTAATGTTTTCTGTTGTCTTACTTCAGTGAAAAAATCAAGAAGGTCAATAATACATCATAATGTCCTTCTCATATATATATATATATATATATATTAATGTTTTTGCCCAATTGGAAGCCAAAAAAGGCAAACGACCCTCAAATATCTTTGAGAGTCTTTTAGATTGATTTGGGGGCTATTATAATATGAATCATATATTTTAATGTTTTTTATAACCGCACAGGTGATTTTAGTTTTTTTTTGCCATTGTTTTAAAATGTTTTTTGGACATCATGTCACATTTATTTGAATGCTGGCCTCTATCAATTTATTTACATTTACACTTCCTATTTGCTTAAAATATTTAAAATAGTAACCTATAAAGTGTGAAAGGCTAGTTGTATCTTCACAAATCTAAATATTTAAGATCTCACATAATCTACTGTGATCTAGGTTGTGCTTATATTAAAGGGATATGAAACCCCAATTTTTTTCATGATTCAGAAAGAGCATGCAACTTTAAACAACTTTTGAATATACTTTTAAAATGTTCTTTGTTCTTTTAGTATCTTTTCTTGGAAAGCTGGGAATTAAAGGCACATGAAACCCACATTTTTTTCTTTCATGATTTAGAAAGAGAATGCAATTTTAAACATCTTTCTAATTTACTTCTATTATCTAATTTGTTGTATTCTCTTGATATTCTTTGCTGAAAAGCATATCTAGATATGCTCAGTAGCTGCTGATTGGTTGCTGCACATAGAAGCCTCATGTGATTGGCTCACCCATGTGCATTGTTTTTTTTTTTTTTCTCCAAATAAGGATATCTAAAAAATGAAGCAAAATAAATAATAGAAGTAAATTGTAATGTTGTTTAAATTTGTATGTTCTATCTGAATCATTAAAGAAAGATTTTGGGTTTAGTGGCCCTTTAAGTTTAGAGCATGTACGTGTCCAGAGCACTATATGGCCGCAGTTTTGCAAGAATCTTATCCATTTGCAAGAGCAGTAGGTGGCAGCACGATCTACAAAAAATACCATGGGAACAAATTAATTTTGCTAATTTGATAAACTGAAGACAATTGATAACTTTTTTCTAAAAATTGTATGCTCTGGGGTCAATTTATGTAGGTGCGGACAGACATGATCCGCTATAGCGAATGATGTCCGCCGCACATCGATAAATGCCGACAGCATTTATCATTGCACCAGCAGTTCTTGTGAACTGCTGGTGAAATACCGCCCCCTGCAGATTCACGGCCAATCGGCTGCTAGCAGGGGGTGTCAATCAACCAGATTGTATTCGGTCGGGCTGATTGTTGTCCGCCACCTCAGAGGTGGCGGAAGTGTTAATAAGCAGCGGTCTTAGGACCGCTGCTTCTTAATTTCCTCTTCAGTCGGAACTGAAGCGGAGAGGGTCGAAGCAGCATTCGCTGCTTCATAAATCGCCCCCTAAGTCTTACTCACAAAAGAAAATGTTTGGGTTTCATATCCCTTTAAGCTAGATAAAGGATATAACAATATATAAAAACATTTATTAGACTACAGTATAGTGTAACTATAACTTTTACATGCACTGGGAAACAAAAAATGAGTGTGACTCACTTTATTGCTATATTCACTTTAATGCGGTGGTCTGGAACCGAACCCGCAATATCTCTGAGGTACGCCTGTATATAAAAATTACTGAAGACTATTGATTGTATTTTTCTGTATTTGATCGTTTAAACAATCCTAATAAAATCATTAAAGGGACACTGAAGCCAAATTTTTTCTTTCGTGATTCAGATAGAGCATGCAATTTTAAGCAACTTTCTAATTTACTCCAATTATACATTTTTCTTCGTTCTCTTGCTTTTTTTATTGGAAAAAGAATGCATCTAAGCTATTTTTTTGGTTCAGAACCATGGAAAGCACTTGTTTATTGGTGTATGAATTTATCCACCAATCAGCAAGAACAACCCAGGTTGTTCACCAAAAATGGGCCGGCATCTAAACTTACATTCTTGCATTTCAATTAAATATACCAAGAGAATGAAGACAATTTGATAATAGGAGTACATTAGAAAGTTGCTTAAAATTGCATGCTCTATCTGAATCCCAAAAGAAAAAAATTGGGTTCAGTGTCCCTTTAATTTTGCATCCCTGGCAAAGGTCAAGCACTGAAATATAGCTGTTAAAAATAAATGAATATCGACTAAAACCTTAAAGAAATTGATTGCATCTCAATCAAATATGTTGTTTTCATTTTCCAGATGATTTAAAACCAAAACAATAAGCCACACCGATTTCTATGATATATAGCTTTGAATAAAAGCTTAAACTTTAATATTATCCAAGCTATTAATGGTAGCTCTGTAATGTCTGACATTCAATCTGCCACTTTGAAATATGGTACATCAGTATCTTCAAGAACAACCTCTATCATTTGTACACAGCTCTGAACGCATCCTTTTATCTATTACTTCAAAGTATATACTTGAAAAGTTAAATTTAATGTAATTTCAGGTTTTGAAATGACAATCTGTAAACATTCAAATCATATCAGATATGTAAAGTCATAACAAAAATCATACAAAAGATTGCAAACTGCAAACAATTTATATTAACCATGGTATAATGCTTTATACATATTTTTAAAAGGAAAGTTAAAGGGCCAGTCAATGGTCAAATTAATATTAAAGGGACATGAAACCCAAATTTTTTCTTTCATGATTTAGAAACAGCATGCAATTTTAAACAACTTTCTAATTTACTTCTATTATTTAATTTGCTTAATTTGCTTGATATCCTTTACTGAAAAGCATATCTAGATATGCTCAGTAGCTGTTGATTGGTGGCTGCACATAAATGCCTTGTGTGATTGGCTCACCCATATTTCTTAAACAAAGGATATCTAAAGAATGAAGCAAATTGGATATTAGAAGTGAATTAGAATGTTGTTTAAAATTGTATTCTCTATCTGAATCATGAAAGAAAACTTTTGGGTTTAGTGTCCCTTTAAATAATTCTGCACTATGTGCAGAACCATATAACATTAACCTAGCAACACCTGCAAAAAAAAAAAAAAGGATTTGAAAGAATTAACCCCCCAAAACCTGTACTAACCTTACCTTCCACGCCAGCCTCTACTGCTCTTCTGGTTTCTTCAACATTGCATCATGGGTGCGCTGTCTAATCACAGTGCTCCAGGTTGTGCCGTTAAACTATATGTAACGCGCTCCCACTGGGTAAAGCAGTCGGCTGCTTTGTATGTAACATTAATTTATTTGAATGTTAACTTGACCTTTAACACTTTTTTTTTAGTAGCCAATCAGCAGAGGAGATAAGAAAACAGGATTTAAAGACTATGGAAGCCTAGTTCTTTTCTTTGCTCCAAAACATAACTCAATAAAACGTATATAGACGTTTATAAGTTTATGATGAACCTTACTCTAAAACAAATATTTGCCAGAATAACTCTGGAAGGGTCAGTACAAAATAAGAAGAATAAAACCAGATGGGAATCATTAAAAGAGCAAGGCAAAGGATGTAGATAAAATAATGTATTTTACTAATCACAATTAAAAATATATCAGTAGTTAATTGATGTGGCCACAACTACAAAACATACTTTTAAAGCAACTGTTTAAAGCTCACATTAAAACAATGAAAAAGATGATTATCCTAAAAGTTCAAATGCGAAAACACAACTCTGTCTTTAATATGCAGAAAAATGTTTTTCCTCTTATATCAAATAGTTCTCACTTTAACAGTATAAAACCGTGAGTGCTTATAACAAGGCTTAGGGCAAGATTTATCAAGCACCTGAAAAAATGCGCAAAAAAAGTCGCGGAAATTTTCGTAGCTATTCGCAATTTCCGAAATCCAATTATTCGCCAATATTTATTAATATTGTTGAGACAAATTTCGTGCAAAAGTTTTTTGCGATGACAAGCGAATGACTAGTATAGTTTCTTGGAGAATGCGATGATTTTCACTTTATTTATCACTCGCAAGTAATTATCATGACTTTTACTTCCGGGAATAGTTTCATTGTTATTATTGTTATTGTCCTATTCAAATAAAAGAAATTAAACACGTGATTGTTTCTTATTGTTATTTCTTATTTATGATTAAAGTTGTTTTTATTCTGCCCCTTTATTGGCGCTTCTGCACACTGTAAAGTTGCCCTCATTTGGTCGCTAAAACTATCTTCTTTTCATTGTTCTTTTTCATAATATATATTTTTATTTTTATTTTATTTTTTGTTTCAATATATTTACATAGATTTATATATATATATCGTATTTATTAATATATCAATGTTTTTCTACTACAATTTTTTTTTTAATTTGTATATTTATAATTTTTAATCCAAAAAAATAATTGATATATTTATTTATATATTAAATTATTTATTTATTTATTATGTCTTCTGCTGGCCTACAGGTAAACACATCAACTGCCAGCAAAACAAAAGGTGGTCGAAATATACATTTTAGCCTATCTCAAAACAATGTTCTTGTAGACAAAATTTTAAATCACTATGATGTCCTGCTAGGCTGTAGAAGCAGGCAGACACCTATGGCACGTAAAAGGCAGATATGGCAAGATATAAGCCAGGAGGTATCTGCACAGAGTATAAACCCCAAAAATGTAAATAATTGTAAAAAACGTTTTTCGGATATAAAAAGAATAATTAAAATGAAACTATGCAAAGAAAAACGTTCAGCAAGAGGTACAGGGGGTGGTCCAGGATATACTGCTGATCTAATGGAGTATGAGAAGAAAGTTCTTAATTTGATGGGGCCTGAGGTTGTGGAGGGAATTGAAGTGCAAGGAGACACAGACAATTATGCAGGTAAACTATTATTATTATTATTATATTTATATTGCTAATGAAGTATTTAAATCCTAATTGAAATTGATAAATGTTTTCATTCTCCTCACTCATTACTGGTTATTGATTTCAAATACAATTTTTTTCCTTATATTAAAATGTATTTTTCTTTTCTTTGAAACTTTTGTTGAAAAGCACAGTCGATGTTCAATCTGTTTTTCACTTTTTGTTTGTAATGGAAGTAACTTAAATAATGCAGTAATATATTTCCAATTTTGTGCATTGCTTATTTCACTTTAATGGATATATTATATTAATCTTGGCTATTGATTACCCTTTTTTATTTTTTTAGGATCCCCACCTACACAATCAGATGCTCATGCATTAACAGAGATTGCCGCTTGCAGCAGCGTCCTGCAAGAAGTTGGTAGGTATTTGTGCCTATATTGTCCCTCAAGAGTGTGCTATATGTATTTTGCCTCTATATTTTTTTTTTTTTTTTAAAGAAGAGAATGATAATGATCAGAATATTGAAGGAGAGGAAACTTTGCTCCTTTTTGAAGGTAAAGCTAAATCAATTTAAATGTATCCTTTTTTTTGTGTGCAAATCATATTAAAACATTATAAGACATTTTTTTTGTAGATTCAGATACAGCATGAAATTATAAGCAACTTACAATTTCACTACATTTTTCAGCTTTTTTTAATTATATTGCTATCTATATTTTATAAGATGGAATGTAAATCTTAGCATCCATCCCATTTTAGGATCAGCACCATGGTTAGTGCTTGTTTATTGGAACCACTGACCATGGTGCTGAAACTAAAATATGATGGATGCTATAAGAATTGCATTCCAGCTTATAACATACAGATAGCAATAGAATTAACAAAAGCCGACAATTGTAGTGAAATTGTAAGTTGCTTATATCCAGCAATTACAACATTTGAATGTAATTGTTTTGGAATATTATACTTTAAAGATGCTGATACATGTGTATTCTGCCCTTTTAAAATCTCATCAATATTAAATTTAATTTTCATATTTTCAGTGAAAGATGATAGTAATCTATAACAGGTGGCATTGTCAAAATGAAATTATTGTTTATCTTTATTATAGATGATTCTGAAAATGTTGAATACGTTCTGAATTTACAACCAATACAGGAGACATCTCCTGTACATTCCTCAAGTACAAATGTAGATGTACCAGAAGAAGAAATTGGAGATGTACACAAAGATATCCAACAAGAAGCACAAGCACCAACTGAAGAGGCAATATCATTAAATTTGGTTAACATTCTGCAATTAGCCACAAATTTTCAGAATGAACAAAGGGCTTTTTTTCAACAGATGAGTGACCTGCAAAGTGAACGTTTGGAAATTGACAGGCAGAGTTTACTTGCACGTCAAGAGACAAATAGGTTGCTTGCATTACTAGTGAATATTTTACAAACAAGAATTGAGAATCATTGATTTTTTTTTTGGTGGGTTTTCTTAAAAAGTTTTTTTTTTTTTTAAACAGTTAATATATAAATGTTGGTTATGATTTTTAACATATCATATGTTAAATTAAAAACTATTAATGCCGTTTGAATGCATTTATCTATTATTAATCTTTACCTTTTTTAAAAATAACAGACACATATATTAAAATATAATAATTTTTTATAGAAACTAAACCAAAAATGCAAATATAATTGAAACATAGAAAGATATATTTTCAGGGTTATTTTTTTTTTTTAATACATTTCCTCCGTTATGGCTCTTCTAAAATTTTGGATGCTTCTTGTTATTGTATGCATCATGACTTCTAACTGATCAAATTCGGCAATTATGGTCTCTCTTGAGATGAGTCCAAGTTCTTCTTCCACAACCTCTTTTAAAGATAAAAAAATGTAATAAAAAAATTGTTAGTAAGATTTAACATTCATTTTGTACAATTTTTATAAACTGAAGTTTATAATATATATTAATGTGACAATCAACATTATATGCTTCATATAGAACTGAGAATTGGAATACACTTTATAATTTACTCCAATTATCTCAGTTTGTATATTGACCATATCAGTAAATTAGAAAGATGTTATGCTGTATCCAAATGCGTTTTGTATAAAGAACATTTCCACGAACATCCTACAATGTATAAATATTTGTTAATAAATATATATATATAAAAACAAAATAATAATGATGGCTAAAAACAAAAGTAAATAATTTGTGCTTACGTGTACCAATGTTTCTTGTGGAAGTTGTTCCTTCGGGTTCAACATCATCTATGAATAAAACAAATTAAGGAAACGGATTACCATATTCAAATAAAGATGCTTATAGAAAAGCACAATCATTATATTACAAATACCAAAACCAACCTTCAAAACCCACAGAATCGGAGTCCGAAGAATGTTCTACTGTTATTTTTGGTCTTTGGATAGGTAGAACAAAATCTGGCTCTTCCATTCTAATTTCTACTGCTGCTTCTATAACAACATTTTTTTTATCTATATAATATAGGCCTTTTCTGTTTTTCAAAAGCTGTTATGCGCATTAGAGACCTGCAATCGTTGCTAGTGCTGATCGGGTGTGAGGGTGGTGTGAGGTTGGCGTTTCCGGGCGTGAGAGAGCTGAAAAGACATAGCGAGTAGAGAGAGGAAGAGAGACAGCAAAAGAGAGAGGGGAGAAAGGGGAGAGAGAAATCAAGAGAGAGGGGGAGAGAGACAGCAAAAGAGAGGGGGGAGAAAGGGGAGAGAGAAATCAAGAGAGAGGGGGGAGATAGACAGCAAAAGAGAGGGGGGAGAAAGGGGAGAGAGAAATCAAGAGAGAGGGGGGAGATAGACAGCAAAAGAGAGGGGGGAGAAAGGGGAGAGAGAAATCAAGAGAGAGGGGGGAGATAGACAGCAAAAGAGAGGGGGGGAGAAAGGGGAGAGAGAAATCAAGAGAGAGGGGGGAGAGAGACAGCAAAAGAGAGGGAGATAGAGAGAGAGCATTGTAGATTAACTTTATGACCTATTCTGTTGTAATTTTAATAAATTTGTGGACATTATTTCACGGGTATTATACAAATAAAATGTAAGTGAAACACTTTTGTTTATATATGAGTAATCAATTACTGAGTGTATAAAAAAGTGTAACAAAATTTACCATACCTTCTGTATTTTCTTCGAAAGGTTTTTCAATTACACTAATTTGTCTATTTTCAAGTTTGACTAAGTGCATCGGTGGGGATCCGGAAGTTTCATCACTAACAACCTCCATAGTCCTCAGATATTTAGGGCATCTTTTGTTTTTGTTTTTCTCCTGTCTGATCGAATAAAAAAAAATATATATAAAATTAAGATTTCCTTCTGTTAAAAACAATTATATAGTGCCCAATAGCGTTATTGCTAGATGACATTCTTTTTACTTGTGCCCCAAGAATGTATCCAGGCGCATAATAACAGGCGTTCCACGATACCTTTTTGGGGCGCAAGCAAAAAAGAAAAAGTCATGTGGCAATCATTGCGCACTCTATAATTATCTTTCATTTTCGAGAACACAAATTAGCAATATTTGATGAAAGTGCATTGTTTTTGGACACTTTCTTGGGGCATAATAACCAGTATACGATAACTTTTTTTGGGCACAAGTAAAACATGAAAAGTCATGTGGTAATCGCTATTGCGCACTATATAATTATAACTTTCATTTGCAAGAACCATAATGTTTATAAATTTTATTTTAAAGTTGCAACAGTTTTTTTGGAAACTTTCAAGGGGCATAAAAACAGGCGTTCAACGATACCTTTTTGGGGCGCAAGCAAATTGATAAAGTCATGTGGCACTAACGCTATTGCGTAATTGCGCACTCTATAATTATAACGCATTTTCAAGAAGAATAATGTATATAAATATTTTTTACAAAGTTGAAACATTTTTTTTGGGATCCTTTCTTGGGGCATAATAAAAACATTTCTTGTTAGTGTAAACTAAAATAACAAATTGAATCAAATATAATAGAATGTAACATATACCTTGATTCAAATATATATTTAATTCTTAGTGGACAGAAAATAATTAAGCCTTATATTATACTTACATTCTCGAAGAAATCTTATAATCGATCGTTTTAATTCTTTTTCTCTTCGGCTTAGGTCAGAAAAGCGCTTAAGACAATCGCGCTGGGTCCTTCTAAACCCACCGACTCTGCGGACTCTACGGGTCATTTCGGACAAAATTATATTTCGCTGGTCTTGAATGACCCCATATACACCCCCAATTCTTTTTGGGAAATATTTCCTCATGAAAGCAGTTATAATAATCAGCTCTCCAAGAGTGAATTTGGGCTTCCTGGCAAAAGGCATTTTACAATCTGATCCAAAAATAGGAAAACATGCGCTTTTATTGTATCATGTTTTTTTTGGATGTTTTTATAGTCTATAATTGAGACATTTAAGGTACTTTTGAAAAATTAAGGATACTTAAATAAATATTTTTGCATCATTGTTATTAGTATTTATGCTGCTTATGGATTTTAATAATAATGTTTAACTGAGGGATTTTTTTTTTCAATTAATATTTTTATTTTATAAATATGTTTATGTAAGACAAAGCACTAAAGAGACAAGGATGCTCTTTTCCTCCATCATAAAAGGATGCTCTTCTCCTACACTGTCTATGAATTTATTTTTTGCCATCAATTATTAGACATATTATTGTTTATTTTAAAGGGACAGACAAAATATGAATGTTTGTTGTTTAACAATGGTAGCTAATCCATATATAACACATTCAACAATTTTGAAGTTTTTGGGTTTGTACATTTGTATATAATGACCCTTTAATATAACAGTATTGGTTACACCATTATTTTAAAGGGACATCATATAAAAAATGTTTAAACAATTGAATATGATGCAGCATAACTTTAAGATATTTTATGTTAAGATGTAGTTAAAGGGACAATGTACCCAAAAAAATTCTTGTGTGATTCACATTGAGCATGAAATTTAAATCAACTTTCTAATTTACTCACATTATCAAATTTTCTTCTTTCTCTTGGTATCTTTATTTGAAATGCAAGAATATAAGTTTAAATGCCGGTCCATTTTTGTTGAACAAACTGGGTTGTCCTTGCTGATTGGTGGATAAATTCATCCACCAATAAAAAAGTGCTGTCCTGAGTAGTGAAACAAAAAAAAAAGCTTAGCTGAATTCTTTTTCAAATAAATAAGAGAACAAAGAAAAAATGATAATAGGATTAAAATAGAAAGTTGGTAATTTAATTCCAGTAACAACACGTGCAAAGTCTTTTTATATTTACACTTTTTGAGTCACCAGCTCCGAATGAGCATGTGCAATAGTTCACAGCATATATGTAGATGCATTTGTGATTGGCTGATGGCTGTCACATGATACCTAAAATATTTTTTTTTTTTGTTTATGAAAAGCACTATCTAAATCTTGAAAGTTTATTGCTTTTATGACTGTCCCTTTAATGGGTAATGATTTCCAGGCAACAATATACTGCCTCAAATAGTATATAAAGCGAATGTTAAAAATTGGATAGTAATAGCACATTCACTTAATATAGTATTTGAAACAGTATATTGTTGTCTGCAAATCATTAACCCATTAAAGGGACAGTCATAAAAGAAATAAACCTTCAAGATTCAGATAGGGGTTTTCATAAAAAAAAAAAATATCAACAATTCAGCTTTGTTCTTTTGGTATTCTTTTCAAATTTCATTTTCTTCAAAAACTGATGATTGATAAAATGAAGGGTTAAAGGGACATTATTGTGAAAATTCAACTTTTAAGATCCATATAGGCAAACAAATATTATTTTAATTATTTGAAGATTGTAGCGGAAAACCAATTAATTTAACTATGATGCTTTTGTCCAAAAAATAACAAGATAACCCCAAAAAAATGTATTTAACAATTTTTTTTAATAAACGATTAACAAAAAAATTAAATCGATAGGGCTTGGACTGGATTCATTCTTCTCAATTTTCTTTAAACCGCATTTGATTCCTTTAAAAAGAAAAAACATATATATATTTTAAAATGGGAAAAGCACAGACTAATTAAAAAAGGTATTGGTTAAAACTAGAATAAAATATACTAACATGAGAAATATCTAGCAACAAGGTTATTCCGAACTTCGACTCCACCAGCGGTGGAATCTCTTGAAGCATCAAGATCTTCATTGTTCTCATTATTACTGAGGACAGTGACATCCACATCTCCATCTTGCAGCGCTATGTTGTGCAAAATGCAGCACACCAAAATGATATCTGAAACCTTGCACGGGTCATATTGCAGCACTCCACCGGATCTATCTAGACACCTAAATCTAGTTTTTAATAAACCATAGGTGCGCTCAATGGCTGACCGAGTGCTCCGATGAGCATCATTATATTTTTTCTGAGCGTTGGTTCGTGGATTTGTGAATGGCGTCATGAGCCAGTGCCGACAAGAATATCCACTGTCTCCTAACAAAGAAAAAGATTGTAAATAAATTAGAAAACATTTCCAATAAAATAAAAAAATGTCAAAAATAAAATGTGAAATAGACTATCAAATAAAGGAATAATATACATAATTACCTATTAGCCATCCATCAGGCATCTCTGCAGACTCAAACATTCGATAAAGTGCCGACTGTTGAAGAATATAATAGTCATGACATGACCCAGGAAAATTTGAGCGGACACTCATTATTTTGAGCTTTGCATCAGAAACCATTTGTACATTTAAGGAATGGTTATGTTTCCGATTTCTAAACTGCTCTTCTTTGTGTTGCGGAGGTCTCAATTGGATGTGTGTACAATCAATAGCCCCTAAGACATTGGGCATACCAGCAACTTTAAAAAAAATTAGTTTTCAAACTTTGCCAACCTTCAGCATTATTAGGGAAATGAATAAATAATTTTAGATGCTTCAAAATAGCTTTGAGCACATGTGTCAGATGCCTTGAAAAAGAAGGTTGACTGAGGCCCACAACTATACTACTGACAGATTGGAAAGACCCAGTAGCCAAAAAATGGATAACTGCCAATAATTTTATCATTCCTGGAAGAGCATGGGTCCTTCCTGTCTTTGGGTCGATATCAGCCTCAACTAGATGATACAAATTAATTAAGGACTGTCTATTCAGTCGGAATCTTCTTTTTATTTCTTGGTCAGAAAGGGCTTCCAAACCAATTCTTAAACGAAAAATTCTTGGAACCCTTCTTCTTGTTTCTGGATCCGCATCTTGCTCTGCGACCTGTTGTGGGCGATTTCTGTTTCGAGAAACAGCAATAACCGCAAGAAAAAGGAAAATTTCCATTGCAAACAAGAACAACAAAAAACAACTACTTGCGCTTTTCCACTATCTCGCAACCTCAAAATTAGTGAATATAGAAAAAGTGAATATGACATGCGACAATTTTGATAAATACAAGATAATTGCGAATAAAAAAGGGCGTGTATGAAAAGTGTATACATGTAATAGAAGTATTAGGCATTTCCAGACAATTGATTGTCAAAATTCGAACCTTGCGAGTGAACATAAGTCACTTTATTCGCATATCAGAGAAATAGAGACTTTTCTGGCGCATCAACTTTAATAAATATGTTGATATAATGTTAACTTTCATTTTAGGAGAAAAATATGAGAATTTTCATATTCGGCGCTTGATAAATCTTGCCCTGACTCTGGGAATCTTATCGGACATCCAATGGTTCTTTGTACAAATCCGTAATGCGGGGGACAGTGTATAACAGTTGTACTATTAAGTAATATAATCCTCACATTTCTATATAACTTGTGCCATTAAGTAATTAGGACATGATCTCGGCATTCTGAACTTCACTGCTTCTCACCCCAGATCAGAGATCACGTGTCTGTCCGATCACTTGTCTAGTATAACCTATCGAGCAACCGGTAAAGGTATCAGTAATTTTCACACTCTAGTTTGGGTAACAAGTCAGAGAACATTCACTTATAAGTAATAATAAGTCTTTGAACAAAAGGAGGAGCTACAAAAGCTATACAATCTATGCTATAGATCTTGCAGTTACATATATTGATAAAGGCATAGATACAACGCCGAAACGCACAATGAATTGTCTGCAAAGTATCTTAATTTAAAGAAACAGAGTGTTTCTTCTCAGAATCGTTTATTATCTTTACACATAATGCAGTCCAATTACATACCCTTATAAGTAGTATGTTTGAATCGGGATGATTAACAACCCCCTCTTGCGTGCAATTTGCTGTGTGCAAGAATTCTATTTCTAGCCAGAAATGTATCTAAGGTATTGGCATTTACTACCTCCTCAGGTAATATTTCACAATTTGATTGCACTTACAGTAAAAAAAAAAAACATTTACATTGCTGGAGATTAAATCACCTTTCTTCCAGCCTTAAATTGTGACCTCTTGTCACAAACAATTTTCTTGGAATAAACAGAGCTTCTGCAATCTCTGTATATGTGCCTTGAATATATGTATATAAAGTAATCATGTCACTTCTCAAGCACCTTTTTTCTAGAGAAAACAGACACAGTTTGGCTAACCTCTCCTCATAGTTTAAAATCTCTATTCTCCTTATTAGTTTTTGTCGCTCTTTTCTGAACGTTTACTAACTCTACAGAGAGATTGGTCACCAGAACTGTACTACATACTGGTGAGATCTTACCAGGGATTTATTAGAGTAACATAATTATGCTTTCCTCCCTTGCTAGTATGATTAGCCTTAGAAGCAACTGCCTTGCATTGTGTACCAATTTTCAGCTTGTTATCTATAAGTATGCCCAAATTCCTTTCCTCCTCTGTTTAAATAATAGAGTGGCAACAGATTCTACAGTGGTATAAAAATGCAAGAAAAACAAAAACATCTTTATTTTAGCTCATAATTATTTTTATTTTTCAAATATGTCTTATCTACAAACCATTGTTATTGATTTGGGCATAAGGTTCACTACTATTTATGCCAATGTGTTCATTGGTTTTGTCGGAAGAGAATCTCCTTTCTAACTGTGACTATGGGGCAAACCAAGTGGCTCGCAAATGTTACATTGACGATATTCAAATTATTTGCTAAAGGAAAAACCTTTAATGAAAATAAATGGTAGTAATAAAATTGTAGGATTTACATGTGAAATGAGTCAATAAAATATCACTTTCTTTTTTTTTTTTAACCTAACTATGCAAATGATTTTACCCATAATTTCAGTTGACATTTGTACAGATATAAAATATATATACCAAAGGGACAACTGCTACATATTAAAAAAATAACAATTTGGTATAATCAGAAATTCTAAAGGAGAAATATAAAGACAGACCTCTTTGATAGTAACATATATAAATGAGGTTGAAAAAGTCCTTTGGGTTCAACCTATACAGTTCCTACTTGATTTACAATAAAAAAGCTGCAACCGAACTTACATTAATACCATTAAAAGTGATTGTAAATTTTAATGAATTAAAGCCCAGTATAAAATAATACTCATAATTATTTAAACAATAATACGCTGATCCTCTGCCCGCATCTGCTGCTTTCATTAGCATGTGGATGATGAATCCGGCTTCCTCCAATTGTTGCGATGCCCCACAAGCCATTTATCTATATTCTTACTTAGTTTCTCATACAATCTATTTTTAGCATAACTTCTATCAAGTACAAAAGATCAATACAGATGACCTTATACATAAGAAGAGAGAAATTATGACAGAGCAGGGACAATTTTTGGATGTTACTTTTATTACCCAGTGTAGTACAAATTACCATGTTATAGAGAGGATATTAATCAAACAATGATGCCTTTTGTAACCCTGGGACACTATGTCCACAGCCCATGGATCTAGGACATCTCATATCCAAGCCTGACAAAAAATAGAAAGTTTGCCCCCCACCTGATCCAAAGTTGGATCGGGGGCAGACCCTTCATGCTGATTTAGAGTCAGCGGAAAGCTTCTTGTTTTGTTTTCCCTTATTCCATGACTGGCTGGTTTTCCAAGAAGACCTGGATTGGTCTGGTTTGGAATAAGAAGAAGAGGACTTCTGTCCCTTAAAATTTTGAAAGGAACAAAAATTAGAAGTCTGACAACCCTTAGGTCTATTCTTCTTGTGCTGAGGTAGGAAAGATCCCTTTCTACCCATATACTCTGAAATCATCTCCGCCAGACCAGGTCAAACAAAGTCTTACCCTTAAAGGGCAAAGCCAAAAGCTTGGCCTTTGAAGAAACATCAGCTGACCAAGATTTTAACTACAGAGCTCTGCTAGCTAAAACAGTGAAGCTAGATATCTTAGCTACCAGTTTAATTAGCTGCATACTGGCATCACAGATAAAGGTATTGGCCAGTTTAAGAGCCTTGATCCTTTCTTGGATCTTCTCTACAGTAGTCTCTTCTGAAATAAGATCAGATAGGGCATCACACCAACAAGATGCTGCTCCCGCAACCATGGCAATACTTGCTGCAGGTTGCCACTGTAAACCCTGATGGACAGACATCTTTTTTAAATAAGCCTCCAGCTTTTTATCCATAGGATCCTTAACCCTTTGAGTGCTAAGCACTTTCCCACCTGGGTGCTAAGCTGGATTTGAGGGGTTTTTATTTTTTTAAATGTATTTATTTTTATCTTTTTTTTTTTTTTATAGATCCCCATTACTTATACTGTTGGAAAGGTTAGATAGACAATTACCTTTCCGACGGTGGTTCTTGGCAGTTTGTAGCTGCTTAGATGCCTGAGATAAAGACCTCTAAGCAGCATGCCCCATTTCCCTATAATGTCTATTGTATTTTTTAAATAAAGTTGCCCAGTGATGTCATCACGTCACCGCGCAAAATGTGAAGCCTCGGCGATGCCTGTCACTATGCAGGCCAGATTGCTGGGGTAGGAGCGGTTGAGAGTCCCCAGATCTCCCTCAAGGTGGGAGAGTGCTAGCGGCAGCTCTGAGTCGTCATTAGCACCTGACTGAGACAATTTGCAACGGCTGCTGTCGTTAGCACTCAAGGGGTTAAAAGAACAACTATCCTCTATATGGAATGGTAGTTCTGATAGCTAGAGTAGAACTTTTTAAAAACAGGGAAAGGGGAAAAAGGTTCACCTGGTTTATCCCATTCCTATGCTAAAACTTCTGAATTTTTTCTAGGAACAGGAAAAACATCATCAGAAGATGGAGAATCATAAACTCTATCCAGCTTAGAAGACGTCTTAGGGTTGGCAGCAACCAAAGGTTCAGAGTCATCCAAAGTAGATAGAACCTCCTTCAGAAGTAACCGAAGATGTTCAAGCTTAAATCTAAAATTAACCTCTTCAGAGTCTGAAATTTCACCTTCAGAAGCTACTGAAGTATTTTCCTCATAAGACAATTGAGAAAGGTTGACCAGCGCAGATTTAGAGGGGTCAGAAGCCTTACTAGCGGATTTGTTTTTAGATTTTCTCTTACGCTTACCCGAAGAAGGGAAAGCTGACAAAGCCATTGATACTGCAGAAGTAATCTGAGCTGCAAAATCCCCAGGTAAATAAACACCCCCCAGGGGGTTGAGTGGACACAGAAGGTACAGTATTAGAAACAACTAAAGCATGGGACGTTTGAGGAGAAAGCTGAGGCATGTCATGCACAGCATTGTCCTGAGAGACACTTGGCTCAGAAGGGAGTAACCTGTCTTTAAATTTTAGAGTAAGGAACAAAATTGCATTGACAATTTGAGCCTCTAAACATAGTAAGCATTTGTCCACAGACATCGACTGATCTAATTCAGAATCCATTTTTCTAGTCACAGCCACAGAAAAAAAGAACCCAAAATTAAATTAAATATCAAAATAATTTGAGGTTGATAATATTATAAACCACCTCAGATAGTAATAGGAAGGCAGACTCTATTGATGAGTACACTGATCTTCTTCTCTAACGATCTGCTAGATGTGATAAGGATCTGACACAGATTCTCGATGCAGGGCAACTCCTTAGCACCACAGACTCACTGAGCTCCGTTCTGGAATAACGGAGGTGCGGGCGTCACGTGAGCTGGAAGAAATACACTACGCCACAGAAAGCACGCAAAATAGAAAGAAAACTGTCAAAATGAAAACCGTTAAACTCTCTAAAAAACTGTCCCCATATGATAAGAAGATCATAATCTTATGCCAATATACAAAGAAGTGCTTAAAAATAAAACATCTACGCAAAATGTCCCATGCAAAGTATTGTCCCAACAATAAAGCTATAACCCCTCAGCCAAGTGAAAAGTCTCTCTTACTGATATCCTTATGTCACATAAAGGATAAACACATAATGTAATATCCCAAAATAAAAATGAATTGTTAACTAAAAAAGGATAACATCCCATAAATGGATCCGTAAGAGGAATAACCTCCCTATACTCCCTGTCATGGACCTGTAGGAAAATAAGGAACAGAGTAACCAACTCTGGCTTTTTTTGAAAGGGGAAGCAAAGTGTTAAAAGTAAAGCAAAGACTACCCCACCGCCTTTCAACTGCTTAAAAGCCACCACTGCTCTTACTAAAGAGATTGACTTGGACACTGCTAGACCCCAATCCTATCTTCAGAAACCAACTTCACACATCCTCCATTGACAGGGGCAAAGAGAATGGGGATTATGGGTAAGGGAAATTATACTTAACAGCTTTGCTGGGGCGCTCTTTGCCTCCTCCTGCTGACCAGAAGTTGAATGTCCCACTAGTAATTGGAATGATGTTGTGGAATCTCCATGTCTTAGGAAAGAAAGAGTGATTTATGTTCCTGCTGCAGCAAAAAAAGTGTGTTGTACTTTTAAGGAGGCCTAGAAGATTAATTAGGCCCTTATTATAGTAGTACTTATGAGCTCTCTGATTGCAGCATTATGCTTTTTGTGTAATGAATGTGCTTACTTCCTTTTACTCTGGCAATTTGTTATTTGGGTTTACTGGTTTGACTTTGCAACCCATGACTTCCCTTTTGTATTAACCCCTTAGTTTGAACTGACCTGGCATTTGACTTTTGCTTGTTTTTTGAACTTTGCATTTGTTTTATGTTAATTTGCTGCTTTTTCCTGTGTGTTTAAACCTGGACTGTATGACTTTGCATTTCCTTAGTCCCTATCTAAGCATAGTGACTTGGTTTTGTATTTGCTATTTTCCATACACTATTCCTGCATCTTCAGTGCCTTATTACTTTGGTTGACTTTGCATTCAAGAGATCTGCATTGAAGTTTCCTATGTGAGTTAGTCTTTGTTAAGATACTGAAACAAAACTTTTACAAAGGTATGTTTTCCTTTGGTATTTTGATCTATTAATTTACAGTTGATTAAAGTACTAGAGATAGTTCAGCTATTAAGTGGCCTCATTGCTCTCTTACCCCCGGCTCCTACTTGGTTACAGTGTTTAATTTGCAGTATCCTAGTAAGGGTTTATGGGAAGTTGGAACTCTCAGCCACTGATTCCAACAAAATGAGTTATTGACTCATTTTAATTAATTTAATCATTTTTTAAAATGTATTTATCTTTAATTTTTAGATTTAATTTTAAATTGTCTAATTCATTTTTGAATCTGTCACAATTCATTGTAACATATTTGAATTAAATAATAATTAATTATTATTATTGTAATTTAAATGCAAAATGCATGTTAATATTCCTTTTTTACCTATGTTTTAATTCATTTTCATCATTTCTTTATTACTCTATTAGTCATTTGCTGGGATTAAATTGAAGTTATATTTGGGTGTTGGGTGTTTAACTTTTATATCTTATACTTCTATAAAACATAGGGGTAACTTTGATGATATTTTGTAAAATGATTAATAACATGGGCATCAAGAATTCAGAATGTCATCCAACTAATTTTGAAATACTAATGCTGTATAAGAACATTCTTTACAACTTTGTAAAACATTTATTACATAATATTTTAATATCTTCCTTGAAAAATCCTTTTGTCAAGTATTTATAAATAAAAACTTCAAAACTTAGAGTGTTATGATTAGTGAATGTTTAGTCCTATTGATCCTATGTGCTCAATTTATCAAGCTGTGGATGCAGCTTTGGAGCTCCAATGGTGAAGGCTTGCATGGACTGCAGGTTCTTAACCACTTAAAATCACCATAGGCTAGTTCAACTGGGGTGACTGACAGGCCATATGAGAGCAAGTGTTGCTGATGCCTTAGCAGCTGTCATCATTGGCTGACGGATTCCCCAATTGGAAGCCTGTCTGCCTGCACATTGATAAATGGAGGCATATATATATATATATATATATATATATATATATATATTATCACACCCTGATCCGAATTATTATGCAAATTCTATTTCAGTGTCACAAAGATTAAATATTTTTTTTTTTCAGTTTAACTCTTCGATGGCATTGTGTCTCAGGGCTCTTTTGATCACTGAAAACAACCTCGGACACCTGTGATAATTAGATTGCCAGGTGAGCCCAATTAAAGGAAAAAGTACTAAAGGAGGGTGTTCCACATTATTAAGCAGAGCACCATTTTCAAGCAATATGGGGAAGAAAAAGGATCTCTCTGCTGCTGAAAAGAGTGAAATAGTTCAATGCCTTGGACGAGGTATAAAAACATTAGATATTTCACAAAAACTTAAGCATGATCATCGCACTATTAAGAGATTTGTGGCTGATTCAGAGCACAGATGGGTTTGTGCAGATAAAGGCACATTGAGGAAGATTTCTGCCAGATCCATGCATCGGATCAAGAGAGCAGCTGATAAAATACCATTACATAGCAGCAAACAGATATTTGAAGTTGCTGGTGCCTCTGGAGTCCCACGGACATCAAGGTGTAGAGTCCTCCAGAGTCTTGTAACTGTGCATAAACCTTTAATTTGGCCACCACTAACCAATGCTCACAAGCAGAAATAGCTGCATTGGACAGAAAAATACATGAAGACTAATTTTCAAACAGTCCTGTTCACTGATGAGTGTCGTGCAACTCTGGATGGTCCAGATGGATGGAGTAGTGGATGGTTGGTGGACGGCCACCCTGTTCTAACAAGGCTGCGACGTCAGCAAGTCGGTGGTGGAGTCATGTTTTGGGCCAGAATCATGGGAAGAGAGCTGGTCGGCCCCTTTAGGGTCCCCAAAGGTGTAAAGATGACCTCTGCAAAGTATGTGGAGTTCCTGACTGACCACTTTCTTCCCTGGTACAGAAGGAAGAAATATGCATCTCATGCTGCAAAGAATACCTCTGCATCAATGGCTGCTAAGGGATAAAAGGAGAGAAAGTCATGGTGTGGCCTCCATCCTCCCCTGACCTCAATCCTATTGAGAACCTTTGGAACATCCTCAAGCAAAATATCTATGAGGGTGGGAGGAAGTTTACATCCAAACAGCAGCTCTGGAAGGCTATTCTGACATCTTGCAAACAAATTCAAGCAGAGACTGTCCAAAAACTCACAAGTTCAATGGATGCAAGACTTGTGAAGCTGCTATCAAATAAGGGGTCCTATGTTAAAATGTAACGTGACCTGTTAAAATGTTTACAAAGTTAAAATGTTGTTCAAAGTTTGATTGAAATAGCTTTTGATTTCAGTAAATATGCTGCAAACACAACAAATGACAATTTTCAGTTCTTTACAACCTATATAAGTGTTTTGAAACTTACTGTGCGTAATAATTTGGAACAGTGCATTGTAAGTTTTTTATATTGAAAAAAAAATACTGTTATCATTAGGAGGTTTGTTCAATAAAATTTGAATTGTACTCTTAATAGTTGATATAGAAACAAAAGAGAAAAGGGAGGCGCAAAACCCCTCTAAGTGCAGACGTTATGTACAAGATGTAATATTTATTAAAATTGACGGTAACACACTCACACTACAAGCCCTCAAACATATGAGGTATGTGCAAACACAGCAGTTAAAAAGCAGTCAGATGCTTCAGGTGACAGTTCTTTTAAACCAACGACTTTCTTCCTCCCAATACGATCCGTGCTTACAGAAAGCCACAGGAGATGAAAAGGTTTGTTTACCAAGTCACATATAAAAGTCTCTAAAACATATGCCAAAAGCCAATACTACACCAGACTTGTAAGGTTTGAAAAGCCAGCTCCCATACAGCTGGTGTGTGTGGCGTGGCGTGAAGACGGTGGGCGGGGCCTAACGCGTTTCGTAGGACGTCTTCCTACTTCGTCAGAGGCTGCCCAAACTCTGTCTCAACCGTCTATTTGTTCATGATGTCGCTTCTAGATGCCTCTCCTCATTGGATATCTTACAAACAGTTGTTAAGGACAAAACGTGTGTACTCCACGCTATGCGATCTAAACTTGAAATAAACATACTAATATCGCTATTGTTATTCTGCTTATCTTTGTATACAGAAAATAGGCACCAATACAGGCAACCTGATAACAAAAACATTATGCTTCACTTATATATTTGAACATTCTGTATAGCCACTACTAACCAGATATACATATATCTCAGTTTATATTGCTAGTACTCAGCTGTTACATAAATTTGTTAAAATGCATAAACAACTAATAATAATAGATCCCATTGTTACACCTAAAATACCATCAATATCAGAACTTGTAAAATACCATAAATATCAAAAATTCATTAATATAAAAATTCATTAAAAACATTTCATTTAATTCATTATAGAAGTTCGTTAATTTCTAAAGAATCATTCATTTAACATAAGAAAAAGGGGGTTATATTAAAAGTGGTAAGCTTTTTGTATATATAAAAGACGCACAATTAATATTAAACAAGTTTAAAACCAATTTGTTCATTTATGTATTAAATACAAAAACAGAAAAGAAAAAAAAATGAATCAAAAATATATTTGTTATGAAATAATGTAGTCCATATATATTTCATATTGTAATAGAGCCATATAAACCCTCATTAGAATTAATATAGACCACAGATTAAAATACATATACAAATACAAACACATTTAATTATAAAAGCATATGTATAAGAACATGACAATAAGACCAGAAATATAAATATATATATATATATATATATATAAAAAGATATAATGAATATATATAAATGTGAAAATAAATATAAATATATACACACTTAGTACCTCATTCTTACTATGTTAAACATAGAGATTTCATATGGAATAATATATATATATATATATATATATTTCCAAAAGAATCCATTAATTGCAAGAGTACTTACGTGGTTTATTTATTATCTTGCTCGTGTGAGAAAATTTATATAGGAAGAACAAAACGGAGCCTGAAAACACGCTTTAGAGAACACCTGGTGAATATTGGGAAAGGTGTTCTGAATCACGGGGTCTCAGCCCATTTTTGCAAAGCTCACAACAAAGACCCCAGTAGTTTAAGAGTTAAAGCTATTGAGAGAATTACACTTGATACTAGGGGGGTAATAGATTGACCACTCAGACGTAGAGAAACTTTCTGGATTCATACCTTGGGCTCAATGGAACCCAGGGGGATGAATAGAGAAATTGATCTTGCCGCTTTTCTTATTGAGGAATGAATTTAATGGATATTAAATTTTATTATTATTATTATTACTTTTATCTTTATTATTTATTAATTATACATATGTATATAGATATGAAAAATTATATACCCCTGATTGAGAGATTACAAAGGTTTGGAAATAGATATATATTATTCCATATGAAATCTCTCTGTTTAACATAGTAAGAATGAGGTACTAAGTGTGTATATATTTATATTTATTTTCACATTTATATATATTCATTATATCTTTATATATATATATATATATATATATATTTATATTTCTGGTCTTATTGTCATGTTCTTATACATATGATTTTATAATTAAATTTGTTTGTATTTGTATTTTTATACGTATTTTAATCTGTGGTCTATATTGATTCTAATAAGGGTTTATATGGCTCTATTACAATATGAAATATATATGGACTACATTATTTCATAACAAATATATTTTTGATTCATTTTTTATTCTTTTCTGTTTTTGTATTTAATACATAAATGAACAAATTGGTTTTAAACTTAAGTTTAATATTAATTGTGCGTCTTTTATATATACAAAAAGCTTACCACTTTTAATATAACCCCCTTTTTCTTATGTTAAATGAATGATTCTTTAGAAATGAACGAACTTCTATAATGAATTAAATGAAATGTTTTTAATGAATTTTTATATTAATGAATTTTTGATATTTATGGTATTTTACAAGTTCTGATATTGATGGTATTTTAGGTGTAACAATGGGATCTATTATTATTAGTTGTTTATGCATTTTAACAAGTTTATGTAACAGCTGAGTACTAGCAATATAAACAGATATATGTATATCTGGTTAGTAGTGGCTATACAGAATGTTCAAATATATAAGTGAAGCATAATGTTTTTGTTATCAGGTTGCCTGTATTGGTGCCTATTTTCTGTATACAAAGATAAGCAGAATAACAATAGCGATATTAGTATGTTTATTTCAAGTTTAGATCGCATAGCGTGGAGTACACACGTTTTGTCCTTAACAACTGTTTGTAAGATATCCAATGAGGAGCGGCATCTAGAAGCGACATCATGAACAAATAGACGGTTGAGACAGAGTGTGGGCAGCCTCTGACGAAGTAGGAAGACGTCCTACGAAATGCGTTAGGCCCCGCCCACCGTCTTCACGCCACGCCGCGCACACCAGCTGTATGGGAGCTGGCTTTTCAAACCTTACAAGTCTGGTGTAGTATTGGCTTTTGGCGTATGTTTTAGAGACTTTTATATGTGACTTGGTAAACAAACTTTTTCATCTCCTGTGGCTTTCTGTAAGCACGGATCGTATTGGGAGGAAGAAAGTCGTTGGTTTAAAAGAACTGTCACCTGAAGCATCTGACTGCTTTTTAACTGCTGTGTTTGCACATACCTCATATGTTTGAGGGCTTGTAGTGTGAGTGTGTTATCGTCACTTTTAATAAATCTTTCATCTTGTACATAACGTCTGCACTTAGAGGGGTTTTGCGCCTCCCTTTTCTCTTTTGTTTCTATATTAGTTTTCATCCAGCCTCCAGTGCTGTGTTATGTGGGAAGCTGCAACTTCATTCTGATGTACTGAATTCTTAGGATCACTGATGCAAACATATATTTAGTGATATGTGTCATTTACTTGTTTCTTTTGCTTAGAGTCTTAAGCAGTTAATTTTATTTGCACACACAGGGCGCTCTTATATATACACATCTTGAGTTGTGTTTCTTTCTCATTAATAGTTGATAACATGAGAATTATGCTGACTGTTGTTTACATCAATTATTTAGGCAAATGAGAAATATATCATTGGCATAATAATTTGGAACAGGGTGTATATATATATATACAGTATATATATATATATATATATATATCAATATTTATTTCATGTAAATGGCAAGAGTCCATGAGCTAGTGACGTATGGGATATACATTCCTACCAGGAGGGGCAAAGTTTCCCAAACCTCAAAATGCCTATAAATACACCTCCCACCACACACATACTTGTTTTACAAATTTAAGTATGTGGTGAAGTAAGTTTGTGCTTGATTTTTATGATTTCTTCTATGATAAGCACTTCTAAGCATTCTGAAGCCCAATTTCTCTCAGAGTACAGTGTTTGTCAGAGGAATGTGAAGAGAGTATTACCTGTTAATTTTTATGGTTCACTCATGGGAAATCTTTTCAAGGGTTCTCTGTTATCGGTCGTAGGGATTCATCTCCTATCTCCCTTTTCAGATCGACAATATACTCTTATACCATTACCTCTACTGATAGTTTTCAGTACTGGTTTGGCTGTCTGCTATATGTGGATGGGTGTCTTCGGTAAGTATGTATCATTATTTAAGACACTCTCAGCTATGTTTGGCGCTTTATGTATTAATATAAAGTTATAAATAGATGTATTTACTTATATTTGCCATGAGTCGGGTCTATGTGTATTTCCCTTTGCAGTCTAACAGTTTCAGTATGAGGATCATGTTTTAGGAAGTTATTTTTTTTTAAAAAATTCTTACCTTGGGTTTATTTTTTTTTTCCCCAATTTGACTTGTTTTTTCGTTAATTTTTGCGAGCAAATCTAGGCTCGCAAGGGCCCAAAATGCTGTCATTTATGTTGCAAAATTTTCCCCCCGCAAATTTGTGTCTATGGTGTCGCAAGTTTCGGCATTGCCTGCGTCTTTATTGAAGTTAGTTTGTTGGGCGCGAAGTCGCGATTGTAATGACTCGAGTTGCGTAATTTCCTGATGTTTGGCGGCAAACATTTTTCACTTTGCATTGTGCGTCATACTTTTATATTTTTTTGGTTATATTACGCTACTTCCTTTATGCTCCCTGCTCTCTTTATATTCTACAGGGCTATACTGTTTGCTTTTTTGCCTGTGACGGATACCCCGGATACTCCGACTGGGTAGCTCCACCAAACGGAGCTCCTGCTTTCTCCCTGCCGACTGCAGCTATGTAGCTGGCTAGTGACCACAGCCTGTAGTCACCCCTGATGCCCGACAGCACCAGTACTCAGTGTCCCACCCTGTGGCAGACTCCAGCTACCCTGACTGGGTAGCTCTGCCAGAGGGTCCTTCCTTTGCCTGGAACAGGCTGCTATGTAGCCCAGGAAAGTAATTTTAGCTGGAGCTCACCCAAATAACTAGATAGACTAGCATTCAGGTGAAATAAGAACTGCTTTATTGCACAGAAAACACAGCTTTTATACATTTCCAACAAATGGGGGTAGTTACTACACAAATAGAAACAAATATTATACAATGAGACAAACATCAGACAATGGTTAGTTAAACAAGATTCTAATCACATCCTGACTTACAAAAGGGCAATGGATGACTCACACAATAACAGAAAGACACTTCACACCTAGACTAGATAACAAAAGGGGTGAGGTTGTAGGGGGGTGGGGGGTAGCCTTGGCTGTCTGGTATCCGTGACATCTCTCCCCTCCAGCTCGGCAGACCTGACTAGACCCTTAACGGGTCAGCCTGGGGCTGTCCGACAGTGGCCCTCCACTTCTTGGTTGCTGGGAGAGGTTATCCCATCTCTACAGAGCTTGGGGCATCCTGGGTGGTCCCTGCTGGCATTTATACCCTGCGCCCTGGGCGCAGGGATAGTCACATAAGGCAAAGTCCCAAACAAGTTTGCTAAGGCCAGCTCCCAAACAATTGCTGTCCCACAAGTTCCAGTGTCCTTAAGTTCCATGGCCACACTGCCTCTCTCTGTGACACTCTGTTTAGTACCAGCTGACCCACCCACAAACAAAGCTAGTGTTGGTTTCCCAGCTGTATTACCACCCCAGACCAGAGGTGGAGGTTGCTCCTTGGTGGGGCAGGTAAAGCTCGGATGCCCAAACATGTGGCACCAACTGTATATACTTTTATCCTCCTTGCCCAATGCAACGCCTGCTCTCGGTGAGAAATACTCCGGGACAAGAAAAGAGTAGAGAACCTGCCAAGCTACTGAGGGGAGAGTCTGTCTGTCTCTTCTCCGAGAAGGAGATCTACCACTGGGGAGGGAGGTCTGCTACCTCCGCGCCATGGGAAAATGTGCGGCCGCTGGGGAGGGAGATCGGCTGTCTCTTCTCTCTGTATGGGGTTCTGCCACTGGGGAGAGAGACCAACTGTCTCCTCTTCCAGAAAGTGATTTGGCCGCTGGGGAGAGATATCGATACCCGTCTCTCCCTGCAAGGGCTTCTCTGTAAGGGGAGGGAGGACGACTACCTCCGCTACTGAAGGATGGATCTTCCGCTGGGGAGAGAGACCGACTGTCTCCTCTCCCAGAAAGGGGTTCTGCTTACAGGGAGGGAGGACGACTACCTCCGCTCCCAAGGGATGGCTCTGCCGCTGGGGAGGGAGACCGACTGTCTCCATTCCTGGCTCCTGGCTCTGCTGCTGGGGAGGGAGACCGACTGTCTCCTTTCCCGGCTCCTGGCTCTGCTGCTGGGGAGAAAGACCGACTGTCTCCTCTCCCAGGAGGAAGGGGTTCGGCTTACGGGGAGGGAGGACGACTACCTCCACTCCCAGGGTATGGCTCTGCCGCTGGGGAGAGAGACCAACTGTCTCCTCTCCCTGCTACTGGCTCTGCCGCTGGGGAGAGAGACTGACTGAATCCTCTCCCAGGAAGAAGTTCTGCTTACGGGGAGGGAGGACGACTACCTCCGCTCCCAGGGGATGGCTCTGCCACTGGGGAGAGAGACCGGCTGTCTCCTCTCCCTGCTCCTGGCTCTGCCGCTGGGGAGAGAGACCGACTCTCTCATCTCCCAGGAAGGGTTTCTGCTTACGGGGAGGGAGGACGACTACCTCCGCTCCCAGGGGATGGCTCTGCCGCTGGGGAGAGAGACCAACTGTCTCCTCTCCCAGGAAGGGGTTCTGCTTACGGGGAGGGAGGACGACTACCTCCACTCCCAGGGGATGGCTTTGCCACTGAGGAAAGAGACCGACTGTTTCCTCTCCCAGGAAGGGATTCTGCTGCTGGGGAGAGTTATCGATCTCCATCTCTCCCTGCAAGGGGTTCTCTGTAAGGGGAGGGAGGATGACTACCTACACTCCCAGGGGATGGCTCTGCCGCTGGGGAGAGAGACCGACTGTCTCCTTTCCCTGCTCCTGGCTCTGCCACTGGGGAGAGAGACAAACTGTCTCCTCTCCCAGGAAGGGGTTCTGCTGCTGGGGAGAGTTATCGACATCCATCTCTCCCTGCAAGAGGTTCTCTGTAAGGGGAGGGAGGACGACTACCTCCACTCCCAGGGGATCACTCTGCCGCAGGGGAGAGAGACCGATATCCATCTCTCCCTGCAAGGGGTTCTCTGTAAGGGAAGGGAGGATGACTTCCTCCTCTCCCTGGTTTCCTGGAGCTGTTACAGGTGCTGGGCAGAGGCCGGCGGCTCTCTGCCTTGTTGCCAGCGCTTCTGCTGGGGTGGCTCCCTTGACCAAGTCTATAAGCTCGGGGCCAGGCTGCTGATCTGTATCTAGCAGCTTGTTGTCTCTTATGCTCTGTGGCCACTCATTTGAGGCCAACCTCCATGATTCCCAGAATGCTGCACCACAGCTTCCTGCAGACTCCATGGCATGCTGCAGAACTCGGTCTAGCAGCCTCTTGTATGCCTTTTTCAGTTCCCATTCTTGGACAATAAGCGATACTATATCGGATACCAGCCAGAATACCCCCGAGAGATCCAACAGCTGCTCTCGGGAGAGGCAATGTTCGTTACTCTCAGTTTTGCCCCGCTCCCAAATTCTGGGTCTCTGTCAACTTTTCCAATAGTAACCCAGGGCCACCGAAGCCAAAGCCCTCTGTGGGGGAGCAATCCTCCAGTCATGGTCGTACTTGCATAGCGAGCCATCGGAGGTCCTGATAGCCATCCTCCACCCACATCTCTGCCCAAACCAGTCGATCTAGTTCCGATAGCCATTCCTCCATGGGCTGCTCTCCCAGGAAAAGCCCTCGCAAGTCCCACCAGACCCAGTAGCTCTCATCATCTGTGGGGAGGACCTTTCCATCACAATCCTTTTCTTGTTAAAGCCTCTCCCTCCATAGTTGCCGGCAGACAATGCTCCTGCAGCTCAGCTGGTCCAGATCAAAACCAGGACCGTCCAGCTGGGTCAGTGCCTCCTGTACTCTCCTTAGGTACTCGGCTTCCATAGTTACCAGCTACTGTGGCCCTTCTCTGTCAGCAGGAATCGTGTGGAAGAAGCAGATCCCACCGCTGCCAACCAATGTGACGTATACCCAGGATACCCCGACTGGGTAGCTCCGCCAAACGGGTCCTGCTTCCTCCTTGCCGACTGCAGCTATGTAGCTCGTTAGTGACCACAGCCTGTAGCCACCCCTGATGCCCGACAGCACCAGTACTCAGTGTCCCACCCTGTGGCAGACTCCAGCTACCCAGATTGGGTAGCTCTGCCAGAGGGTCCTTCCTTTGCCTAGAACAGGCTGCTATTTAGCTCAGGAAAGTGATTTTAGCTGGAGCTCACCCAAATAACTAGACAGACTAGCATTCAGGTGAAATAAGAACTGCTTTATTGCACATAAAACTCAGCTTTTATACATTTTCAACAAATGGGGGTAGTTACTACACAAATAGAAACAAATATTATACAATGAGACAAACATCAGACAATGTTTAGTTAAACAAGATTCTAATCACATCCTGACCTACAAAAGGACAATGGATGACTCACACAATAACAGAAAGACACTTCACACCTAGACTAGATAACAACAGGGGTGAGGTTGTAGGGGGGTGGGGGGTAGCCTTGGCTGTCTGGTATCCGTGACATTGCCTATTTAGCATATGCATTTTTTCCCATTCCTGAAACTGCTATATGAGGAAATTGGATATTTTGTTTAAATGTTATTTTTTCTTTTACATTTTGCAAGATGTCTGATCGTGTCTCAGAAGCTACTGTAGGAATCATGCTGCCTGAACACAGTTCTACCAAAGCTAAGTGTATCTGTTGTAAGCAAGCTGAGATTATATCTCTGGCTATATTATGTAACAGTTGTCATGATAAGCTTTTGCATGCCGATAATGTTTCTATTAGTACTAGTACAGCGTCTGTTGTTCCCTCAACATCTAATATACATGATATACCTGTTGATATGAAAAATTATATTGCTGATGCAATACAGAAGGATATGTCTGCTATTCCACCTTCTAATAAACGTAAAAGGTCTTTTAAAACTTTTTTAATTTTTGATGACCGACAACATACTGAAATATCCTCCCTTGAAGACGATCTCTCTGCTTCAGAATATCCTACTTCAGACATTGAAATTGATAAATCTTTTTAAGATTGAATATATTCGGTCTTTGTTGAAAGAAGTATTGGTTACTTTGGGTATTGAGGAGTTTGTTCCTCTTTATAACAAAACCAGTAAACATTTAAATTCTGTTTTTAAACCTTCTGTGATTACTCCTGAGGTTTTTCCTGTTCCAGATGTGGTTTCTGATGTGATTGCTAAGGAATGGTCTAAGCCTGGTGCTTCTTTTAATCCTTCTTCTAGGTTTAATAAATTATATCCTTTACCAGTGGCTAATTTGGAGTTTTGGGGAAAAGTTCCTAAGTTTGATGGGGCTATTTCTACTCTTGCCAAATGTACTATTCGTCCTATGGAAGATAGTACTTCTTTTAAGGATTCTTTAGATAGGAAGATTGAATCTTATCTAAGGAAAGCTTATTTACATTCTGGCTATATTCTCAGGCCTGACATTTCTATGGCTGATGTTGCGGCTGCATGAAATTTTTGGTTGTGCTAAGCTACATTAGGAAACAGATCCTGATTTGTTTAGCATTGTTCGTTTGCTTTAACATGCTAACCATTTTATCTGTGATGCTATTTTTTATATCATCAAGATTAATGTTAAATCTATGTCTTTAGCTATTCTGGCTAGAAGAGCTTTATGGCTTAAATCATGGAATGCTGACATGGTATCTAAATTAGGTTACTATCTCTATCGTTCCAGGGTAATAATTTATTTGGTTCTCAGTTGGACTCTATTATTTCCACTATCACTGGGGGGAAGAGAGTTTTCTTACCCCAAGATAAAAAGTCTAAGGGTAAATCTAAAGCTTCTAATCGGTTTCGTTCCTTTCGTCAGAATAGAGAACAAAAAACCACTCCTTCCCCTAAGGACTCTGCCTCCAATTGGAAGCCATCTTCAAGTTGGAATAAATCCAAGCCTTATAAGAAGCCGAAGCCAAAGCCAGCCCCCAGGACTGCATGAAGGTGCAGCTCTCAATCCAGTTCAACTCGTGCGGAGCAGATTGAAATTATTTCAAAACATTTGGGCAGATTCTGTTCAGAATCAGTGGATTCAGAGCATTGTCTCTCAGGGGTATCGAATAGGTTTCAGAATAAGACCTCCCGTGAGAAGATTCTTTCTCTCTCATGTTCCAAGAAATCCTGTGAAAGCTCAGGCTTTTCTGAAGTGTGTTTCAGATCTGGAGCTTTCAGGGGTGATTACACCAGTTCCGCTTCAGGAACAGGGTCTGGGTTTTTATTCAAATCTATTCATTGTCCCAAAGAAAGAAAATTCATTCAGACCAGTTCTGGATCTGAAGTTTTTGAATCGTTTTGTAAGGGTCCTGTTTTTGGTGGTTATATTTTTTATATAAAAGAACAATATTATTTTCCAGTTCCTCTTGTTTGTATGCTTTTTTACTCCTTTTTACACCCCACTACTTGGCTATACGTTAAACTGAAGTATGTGTGTGGTGGGAGGTGTATTTATAGGCATTTTGAGATTTGGGAAACTTTGCCCCTCCTGGTAGGAATGTATATCCCATATGTCACTAGCTCATGGACTCTTGCCATTATGAAAAGAAATTAATTTTTCATATATATATATATATATATATATATATATATATATATATATATATATATATATATTACCAATGCACCACAGAACTCTAAGTAGTATATGGAAATTAGATATATAATACCTCTAATTTTTTTTACTTTATATATATAAAACCCCTTCAGGACAAGTCCATGCAGACAGGATGTCACATGAGCGCCACTGCAATCATGATTCCAAACAGTGCTGATTTAATTTTGCAAACTTAATGTTTTTAAAGAGGGTGATTAACCCTATACATGGGCTCAAGCCCCCTGCCTTTGTGAAACCTAGTAACACATTTAAGCAAGGCTATACACTAACATTTCTTTCACAAAAATAATAAATAAATACATAAATAAATTATGCTCCGGCTTTAGGAGAAAAATAGATAAACTGCATCATTTTTTAATTTAAATATTTAGGTTTAAAATATGTAATGTCTACTATACGAAATCGTTTAATGCTTAACGGGACAGTCTACAATAGAGTTTTTATTGTTTTAAAATATAATCCCTTTATTACCCATTCCCCAGTTTTGCTTAACTAACACAGTTATATTAATATACTTTTTACCTCTGAGATTACCTTGTATCTAAGAATCCTCTGACAGCCCCCTGATCACATGACTTTTTAGTTATTATCTATTGACTTGCATTTTAGCCAATTAGCGTGTGAACACAATGGGGCCTATCTCTCAAGCCCCGAAAGGAGCTTGACGGCCTGTGTTTCTGGCGAGTCTTCAGACTCGCCAGAAACAGCAGTTATGAAGCAGCGGTCACAAAGAGCGCTGCTCCATAACCTGTCCACCTGCTCTGAGCAGGCGGACAGGAACCGCAACAATTTAACCCGATCGAGTACGATCGGGTTGATTGACAGCTCCCTGCTGGCGGCCCATTGGCCGCGAGTCTGCAGGGAGCGGCATTGCACCAGCAGCTCTTGTGAGCTGCTGGTGCAATGTTAAATGCGGAGAGCGTATTGCTCTCCGCATTCAGCGATGTCTTGCAGGCCTGATCCGCACTGTCGGATCAGGTCCGCAAGACATTTCTTAAATATGCCTCAATGTTATCTATATGGTCCACATGATTTAGCAGTCTCCTGTTGTGAAAAGCAAATAAAAAAGCATGTGATAAGAGGCTTTCTGTATTGGCTTAGAAACAGGCAGAAATTTAGAGGTTTAAAATTATATTAATATAACAATGTTGGTTCTGCAAAGCTGGGAAATGGGTAGTTAAAGCATTACTTTCTGTTATAATTTTTAAGCTAAACAACTAACATATTAAAGTTAATAAACATTAATTAAAACCTACTGACCTATATTTTCTCCAAATTGAAGCTTCATAACGTTCTAAAAGTTATATCTTTTATTCGCCGATGATGTCACGTTATCCTGCCCACTATTTTCAGCACTGCATGTTCAAAATACTTAAACCAATAACTTTGTGTTTAAAGCACCATTTTGAAACCTAGGTATTGTAAACGGATTGGTACAGAGCAAAGGATACCCACGGAGTGGGTTTGGAAAACAATTACATTTGCAGACAAGATTTCTGATATACGGTAGAGATATGTTAATGAAATGCTATTGATAAAAAGCGTATTTGGGGTAGTTAGTTAGTAACAGGCATAGAAAATATTTACTTACAGTGGCCCTTTAAGGCATTATCTATCTTTTTAAACAATAACAATTTAAGTGTTGACTGTCCCTTTAATAAATAAAGTTATAATAATTAAAGTATAAATCTTAGCAAACTATGATTACTTTGTTAAGTATTCTTACTTGAAGGACTGAAAGAACTGTACTTTTTTTGTACTGTTTTTTTTATGCCTTAAAAATGAATGAATATGCAAATCACACAGGTATTAACAAAAGAAATAGCAATGCTGTTAAATTTCCCAAGAGATTAAAAGACCAGAGATCATATTTTATAAGTAGTGCTGTATGTGCAAGGTAAATTTATTCACAGATTTAAGTTTCCTTTGAATAGGTTAAATAAAATGTGTTAAGTAGACCTTCATATGGACATTTGTTTGAAACTTATTTGCATAAGTTTGAAGCACTGTTTTTCTAAAATTAGCTGATCTGGGAACTCATATAAAAGAAAGCTGTGCTGAGATTAAAGGACTCAATATTATTAAACCTCTTATAACATGCTATCAAAATATTTACACAATGTACAAATTAACCTGTCAAACCCATACAATATTTATTTGATTACAACTTTAAATAAAGTTGTAGTAACAAGTAAAAGATTGAAAATGTCTAAATTTGTGTCCTCGCTTAAAGGGATATGAAAACCAATTATTTTTGTGATGATGCATGATGCCTGAGGAAACGGCGTATGAGCCGAGAAACGCGTTGCATTACAGGGGGCTTGACTGTATAATCGTAGTACACTCCTTTGTACATGTATTTTAATTTGCTTTTAATAAATAGTATTTTTTAATTTGCAAAAATACTCTTGTGATTGATTTTACCTGCCTGCACCTGCTTGGAGTGGAACCTAACACACAGAAGTCTGCCACTTTTGGATATTGCATCCTAAGGAAAAGTCCCTTGGTGGTGAGCTGACACACTTTACTATAATATGCCAGCTTGCTCCTACTAGCACATAAGTGTGCTCATCTAACATGTGAGTACCCAATCTTCCTTTGTGCTAAGTCAAAACACCATATCCTTTGTAATCTGCACAATTGGGTGCTTTTCCTGTGTTTTATTTTTCTACTACAGTTAATGACTGATATCCTCTGTGGGTGAGCTGTCACACCTGATAAAATCTGCAGCCTGTCCCTACAAGCACATAGGTGTGCTCCAGAGCCTTGTGAGTACCCATTTGGCTTTTTTCTGTGGCTTATTTGATGATACTACACATGAGGCGCCCCTTTGTTTTGTCTTTTATATAGAATCACAGATGTAAACAATGTATTACTATAACTGTGTTAGTCATGCAACACTATCAAATGGGTAATAACAGATTATCTATCTTTTTAAACAATACAAATTATGGAGAATACTATCCCTTTAATGTACACAGTGTAGAAAACACTTCAACCTTTTTGAGCTCTTTCCTTGGTAGGCCATGTGCATAAGAAATTGCCAGCTTTACTACAGTACAAACACAAATTCATATTCCTACACTTAGCAAATTCATCAGAAGTTGGCACTCAAATTGTTCCAATCTCTATGTGCTCCTTCTTGGGTACAGTTACAGAGATAAACAAATATCTGTGGGAAGGAGAATACAAAGGGGCCAAATCACTAAGCTGCAGGTGTTTCCGCGCGAGCCTTCAGGTTCGCCGGAAACATAAGTTAAGAAGCAGCGGTTGTAAGACCACTGCTCATTAACTCATCTGCCACCTCTGAGGCGGCGAACAGCAATCATCCCGATTGGATATGATCTGGATGATTGACACCCCCTGCTAGCGGCCGATTGGCTACGAATCTGCAGGGGGTGGCATTGAACAAGCATTTCAAACTAAATGCTTGTGTAATGATAAATGCTGACAGCGTATACTGTAGACATTTATCAATGTCAGGCGGACATGATCCGATACAGTGGATCATGTCAGCCCGACGCTTGATAAATCGGCCTCAAAGCGTTGAGAAGAATATGAAAATACAAATTGATTGGAGACATTGGGGGAGGCAGCAAAAAAATTTCCTCTGCAAACTACATGAACAGAGATCACATTTTCTAAATCAGTTAGAGGACCCACACAACAAAGCTCAACTATTAAAACCTCTAAAAGACCCAAATTAAACTGTTTTAAAAAGAGCTGGTGCATTCTAGTTAGTGTCATTTGCAATATGGCGAAATTCAGAAACATAATCCTCCACAGGGCATCTAAGTTTTTCAGAGATCTCAAAGCAGACTGGGCAGAAGCACAATAAAAATAATTATATAATACTAGTGGATAAGCCTGCCAAGAGGGCAGTCTAATTATTTTTTAAACTACAGATGTAGAAACAACCTATTTCGTAATTCTTCTTTTATATAAATATTTAAGCTACAGGTGTAACAATACTATATTTATAATGGACTACTGTCTTAGATATCACAATAAACATAATTAAATTAATAACCCCTAAACCACAAAACCCCCACATCGCAATAAACCTATTTACACTATTAACCCCTAAACCGCAAAACTCCCACATCGCAATAAACCTATTTACACTATTAACCCCTAAACCGCAAAACTCCCACATCGCAATAAACCTATTTACCCTATTAACCCCTAAACCGCAAAACTCCCTCATCGCAATAAACCTAATTAACTAATTAACCCCTTAAACTGCCAAAACCCACAATGCAAATAACTATTTAAATAACTAAGCACCCTAACCTAACACCCCCTTAAATTAACCTAAATTACCTAAACTAATACATTCTAAAGTTACAAAAAATTTTAAAAAATAAGTTTACAAAAAATAAAAAAGGCAATACAATACAGAAAATAAAAAATCAAATTACCAAATTTTACAAAATTAAACCTAATCCCTATGAAAATAAAAAAGCCCCCCCAAATAAAAACACCCCCTAAACTACCAGTAGCCCTTAAAAGGGATTTTTGCAGGGCATTGCCCCAAGATAATTCGCTCTTTTACAAAAAATACAAAGACCCCCCTAACAGTAAAACCCCCCACCCACCAAAACCCCCCAAAATAAAAAATCTAACACTAAAAAAACCTAAACTACCCAGTGCCCTGAAAAGGGCATTTGTTTGGGCATTGCCCTTAAAAGGACATTTAGCTCTTTTACTGCCCATCCCTAATCTAAATAAAACAACCCCCCCCCCCCCAAAAAAAAAAAAACCCTTAAAAAAAACCTAAGTCTAACCGCCAGGTTGGTACTCACCGTTTCTGAAGTCCGGCGGAGATCTTCTTCCAGACGAGTCCATCATCTTCATCCACAGCGAAGGCGGCGCAGAGATGCGGAGCAGTGTTTCCAGATGTAGCGATCCTCGGAGGCGGCGATGATCCTTGGTGGTGATTGTCCTTGACAGCGGTTCCTGGCGGCAGTGCTCCACAGCGGCGTGGAGGTTCCTCTTCATGTGATCGTCCGTCGCACACTATCATGTTCACCAACCAATAAGATTTCACTTGTTCTCATCCAAATGGCTGATTTGAAAATGTAAACCAATAGGAATGCAAGGTACCCCAATAAATATGGGGTACCTTGCATTTAATCTTCAGTGTGCGGAGGACGATTGCATGAAGAGGAACCTCCATGCCGCCGCTGAGCACCGTCGCCGGGAACCGCTGCCAAGGGGTTGTTTTATTTAGATTAGGGATGGGCAGTAAAAGAGATAAATGTCCAAACAAATGCCCTTTTTGGGGCAATGGGTAGTTTAGGTTTTTTTAGTGTTAGTTTTTTTATTTTGGGGGTTTGGTGGGTGGGTGTGCTTTTTACTGTTAGGGGGAACTTTGCATATTTTTTTGTAAAAGAGCTAATTATCTTGGGGCAATGCCCTGCAAAAAGCCCTTTTAAGGGCTACTGGTAGTTTATTCTTAAAGTAGGGGGTGTTTTTATTTTGGGGGGCCTTTTTATTTTTATAGGGATTAGGTTTAATCTTCGCTGCATCCAGGTGAATAATTTTGTCCTTGTGCTGCCAACATTCCATTGAGGATGCGTGCGCAACTGCCGACGGACATTATAGATGCTCATAGCACTAACAAAAGGGTCCCTTTCTAGAGATAAGATTATGTGCCGACAGAAGTGGTTCTTCAGTAAGACAGTACTAACCTTGACAAAGTCTGTGGCATAAGTGTTAGGCAAAACAGAAAACTTTAACAAGTTGTGGTGAAGGCGCACCCTCATATTTCTCTGAAAGAGGTATGTTCTGGTCAGGCCACAAGTCCAATCTATTGTAAAACTGTAGAGTTAGGCTGGCTAGACTCAGCAGATGACAAGGATTCTGGAGCCATTGGGGTAGCAATGGTTCTTGCACCAGTTAAAGGGACATGAAACACAAACATTTTCTTTCACGATTCAGATAGAGAATACAATTTTAAACAAATTTCCAATTTACAGCTATTATTTTAATTTGCTTCCTTCTCTTGTTATCCTTTGCTGAAATGTTTATCTAGGAAAGCTCAGGAGCAGCAAAGAACCTAGGATCTAGCTGCTAATTGGTGGGTGCATATATACAACGATTGTCATTGCCTCACCCATGTAATCATTTAGAAACCAGTAGTGCATTGCTGCTCCTTCAAGAAATGATACCAAGAGAAGGAAACAAATTATATAAAAGAAGTAAAGTAGAAAGTTGTTTACAATTGTATTCTTTATCTGAATCATGTAATATTTTTTTGGGGTTTCATGTTCCTTTAATGTCTAAGCTTGTAATTCTTCAACTCTTTTCAGGAAACTAAGCTATGAGGCCTGCAGCCCTTGCACAGAGTTTGTTATGGCAGTAATTTGCTGAGTTAATGTACTGATGATAACAGCTATGTCTGCTAAATCCATAATGGCTTAGTTATTATATAAGGTCAACCAGATGTTACCTTGTTTAGTTGCTGGAACTAGATGTGCAGGTGATGCTTTCCAGACTAGGAACAAGTTATTCTCTTTAGTGTAGCAATATAGCTGGAACCAGTATACATGTTTAGTAGTTAATGTACACACCAGGGACAGGAGTTAGAAATAGATCCAAATGCCAGCAATCAGGTTATCAGTTCAGAATAAGCAGAAAGGTAAAGGTAGCAAAATTCATATAAGAGGCCAGGGTCAAACCAGGGTAGACTAAAGAGAAATAGGAACTCCAGGAACTTCATAATTGAATAACCAAGCTTAGAATGACGCATTCACAGGTTTTAAAACTTCCTGAGAAAATGTTTCTGCTTATTCTGCTGCAAGGCTACTTCCAAAATAGGCATTACAAATAGCACTAATTTAGAGTAGATCACAAAGTGAGAGCCATTAATACTGCCATCATGAACATTAGCGGTTCTAACTTTAGCACACCTAGCTTCAACAGCATATCTTACCCCTGACTTCTCTCCAGATCACAGACAAGCAATAGAGTATCCTACATCCATTAACCCTGCTAAGCCTCTTGTTAGCATGGTTCAGAGCATGGTCGCATACGTTTTTTTGGGACCTGACAAATGTACAGTCAATAATCTGCAAATGCACACATTAAATATACAAAATTATATTGGGTCCCATTTAAGAACAAGCGGGCAGATAAGCTTTGCAGGCAGGAAACATGTCTGTCCACGTTTACAGCGAGAGCATGGGTTTTTGCTACCCACTGCTATCATTGACCTAGAATTTCCTTGTGCAGCCCTACTGCCTACAACGATAGAAGGGTTTACCAATAATACTAGACAGATCAGCCTAGGATGTTTTAATGCCACCACTTCCAAAATGCTGGAAAGGTTAGGAAGCAATAGACTTACAAGTCTGCTTCTCAAGGTCTCTAAAGCTCAGTCTTTATAAAAGTAAATGGAGTCCATTGTGCCTATTATTATTGCATTATGTACCAAGGCCTAATTTCCATTGAGGTGGTAAAGTTTGGAAACAGGTGGAAATACAAAAAATCTCCATAGACATTAATTATTATAGATACTGTAAAAAATTCTAAAAATAAATCTATAGAATATATAATTTACAGTATATATAATAATTTGTAATTATTATTATTTTTTAATATTTAATATGTTAAGAATGATCTTTAAGATGACTAAAACTGCATGTTCACTAACCCAACACCGTGCTAGACTTAAAACGCAAAACCCGAAGCACATTATGCACATTTTACTTTCCTATGATAAATATTAGATTTTTTCTTCTGCATTCTCCATTATTTGGGGAGAATACGTTAACGTGGTCACAATATTCTATGTCTTTTGGTTGCGCTATATGATGCCCTTAAAAAGCTTACTTTTAGCAAAGTTTATGCTCGAGCGGGAAGACCTAGATTTATACATTTAGTATATATCAACAATTATTTTAAAGAGAAAAATCTGAATGCAAAATCAGTGTTTAAAGCATTTAAACTGACATGTTGTATTGATTTTTGGTCTAGGGCAGTGATGGCTAACCTCGGCCCCTCTGATGTTTCAGAACTACATTTTCCATAAAGCTCAACTAGAGTGTAGAGTGCCTAAGCATCATGGGATATGTAGTTTCAAAACATCTGGGGTGCCAAGCTTAGTTATCACTGTTCTAGGGTATATGTTTATTGTATATTCTTAGTTGTGAATTATTGCTCTGTTTAAGAAAATAAAGGTAAAAATAAAGAAAGAAAGAAAATAAAATATTTTTTACTACACATAAGTGATCATTTTCTGGAAAATTACATTCGGCTAGATTACGAGTCTTGCGTTAGCCTTAAAAAGAAGCGCTGAGAGGTCCCAACCCTGCTTTTTAACGCCCGCTGGTATTACGAGTCTGTCAGGTACAGGTGTACCGCTCACTTTTTTTCCGCGACTCGAGCATACCACAAATCCACTTACGTCAATTGCGTATCCTATCTTTTTAATGGGATTTGCCTAACGCCGGTATTACGAGTCTTGGAGAAAGTGATGGGTACACCCTCTCCTGTCAAGACTGATACCGCATTTAAAAGTCAGTAGTTAAGAGTTTTATGGGCTAACGCCATAACATAAAACTCTTAACTAAAGTGCTAAAGAGTACACCCATAAACTACCTATTAACCCCTAAACCGAGCCCCCCCCCCCCACATCGGAAACACTTAACTAAAATGTTTAACCCCTAATCTGCCGACTGGACATCGCCGCCACTTTCATAAATGTATTAACCCCTAAACAGCCGCACTCCTGCCTCACAAACACTAGTTACATTTTATTAACCCCTAATCTGCCGTCCCTAACATCGCCGACACCTACCTACATTTATTAACCCCTAATCTTCCGACCCCAACGTCGCCGCTGCTATATTAAATGTATTAACCCCTAAACCTAAGTCGAAACCTAGGTCTAACCCCCCCTAACTTAAATATAATTTAAATTAAACAAAATAAATTTACCATAATTAACTAAATTATTCCTATTTAAAACTATATACTTACCTATAAAATAAACGCTAAGATAGCTACAATATAATTAATAGTTACATTGTAGCTAGCTTAGGATTCATATTTATTTTACAGGCAACTTTGTATTTATTTTAACTAGGTAGAATAGTTATTAAATAGTTATTATCTATTTAATAACTACCTAGCTAAAATAAGTACAAAAGTACCTGTAAAATAAATCCTAACCTAAGTTACAATTACACCTAACACTACACTATAAGTAAACTAATTACCTAAACTACTTACAATTAAATTAAATAAAATAAATTACGAAAACAAACACTAAATTACAGAAAAAAAAAGAATTACAAGAATTTTAAACTAATTACACCTAATCTAATCCCCCTAATAAAATAAAAAAGCCCCCCAAAATAATAAAATTCCCTACCCTATACTAAATTACAAATAGCCCTTAAAAGGGCCTTTTGCGGGGCATTGCCCCAAAGTAATCAGCTCTTTCACCTGTAAAAAAAATACAATACCCCCCCAACATTAAAACCCACCACCCACACACCCAACCCTACTCTAAAACCCACCCAATCCCCCCCTTAAAAAAAACCTAACACTAACCCCTTGAAGATCACCCTACCTTGAGCCGTCTTCACCCAGCCGGGCACAAGTGGTCCTCCAGAGGGTCCGAAGTCTTCATCCTATCCGGCCAGAAAAGGACATCCAGACCGGCAGAAGGCTTCATCCAGGCGGCAACTTCTATTTTATTTTATTAGGGGGATTAGATTAGGTGTAATTAGTTTAAAATTCTTGTAATTCTTTTTTTTTTCTGTAATTTAGTGTTTGTTTTTTTCATAATTTAGTTTATTTAATTTAATTGTAATTAATTGTAGGTAGTTTAGGTAATTAGTTTAATTATAGTGTAGTGTTAGGTGTAATTGTAACTTAGGTTAGGGTTTATTTTACAGGTACTTTTGTACTTATTTTAGCTAGGTAGTTATTGGCGGCGACAGATTAGGGGTTAATAAATTTAATATAGTTGCTGCGACGTTGGGGGGGCAGAATAGGGGTTAATAACTATAATGTAGGTGTTGGCGATGTTGGGGGCAGTAGATTAGGGGTTCATAAGTATAATATAGGTGGCGGCGGTGTCCGGAGCGGCAGATTAGGGGTTAATAATATAATGTAGGTGGCGGCGGTGTCCGGAGCGGCATATTAGGGGTTAATAAGTGTAAGATTAGGGATGTTTAGACTCCGGGTTCATGTTAGGGTGTTAGGTGCAGACATAAAATTAATTTCCCCATAGAGAACAATGGGGCTGCGTTAGGAGCTGAACGCTGCTTTTTTGCAGGTGTTAGTTTTTTTTTTAGCCAGCTCAGCCCCACGTTCAGCCAGCTTACCGCTGACTTAAGCAACGCTGGTATTGAGGTGAGAGGTGGAGCTAGATTTTGCTCAACACTCACTGTTCTGAGGCTAACGCCGGCTTGCAGAAAACCTGTAATACCAGCATTGGCTTAAGTGAGCGGTAAGAAAAAAAGGCTCGTTAGCAACGCACCCCTGTTACCGCAAATCTCGTAATCTCGGTGATTGTGTTTACTATCCAGTTTTGTTATTTTTTATATATATGTTTCTCTAGTTTATTTAACCGAGATGACCTTATATACTGTTAGAAAAGTAAATAATAATTTAGAGTTTTTGTTTAGATTAAAGTATTTTTACAGGAAACCAAAATGCCAGGCATTATTAACAAAAGGTTAAGTATGACTTTGGCCATTGAAAAAAAATATTTTTATTTGTTATTAAAGCCTGTTAGTTATATTGAGTACTACTTTAATTCTAAAGACACTCTGGCCTAGATTTGGAGTTTGGCGGTAGATGGGCTGTTAACGCTACGCAGGCTTTTTTCTGGCCGCACCATAAAATTAACTCTGGTATCGAGAGTCCCAAAAAATGCTGCGTTAGGCTCCAAAAAAGGAGCGTAGAGCATTTTCACCGCAAATGCAACTCTCGATACCAGAGTTGCTTACGGACGCGGCCAGCCTCAAAAACGTGCTCGTGCACGATTCTCCCATAGGAAACAATGGGGCTGTTTGAGCTGAAAAAAAAACCTAACACCTGCAAAAAAGCAGCGTTCAGCTCCTAACGCAGCCCCATTGTTTCCTATGGGGAAACACTTCCTACGTCTGCACCTAACACCCTAACATGTACCCTGAGTCTAAACACCCCTAACCTTACACTTATTAACCCCTAATCTGCCGCCCCCGCTATCGCTGACCCCTGCATATTATTATTAACCCCTAATCTGCCGCTCCGTAAACCGCCGCAACCTACGTTATCCCTATGTACCCCTAATCTGCTGCCCCTAACACCGCCGACCCCTATATTATATTTATTAACCCCTAACCTGCCCCCCACAACGTCGCCGCAAGCTACTTACAATAATTAACCCCTAATCTGCCGACCGCAAAGCGCCGCCACCTACGTTATCCTTATGTACCCCTAATCTGCTGCCCCTAACACCGCCGACCCCTATATTATATTTATTAACCCCTAATCTGCCCCCCTCAACGTCGCCGACACCTGCCTACACTTATTAACCCCTAATCTGCCGAGCGGACCTGAGCGCTACTATAATAAAGTTATTAACCCCTAATCCGCCTCACTAACCCTATCATAAATAGTATTAACCCCTAATCTGCCCTCCCTAACATCGTCGACACCTAACTTCAATTATTAACCCCTAATCTGACGACCGGAGCTCATCGCTACTATAATAAATGGATTAACCCCTAAAGCTAAGTCTAACCCTAACACTAACACCCCCCTAACTTAAATATAATTTACATCTAACGAAATTAATTAACTCTTATTAAATAAATTATTCCTATTTAAAGCTAAATACTTACCTGTAAAATAAATCCTAATATAGCTAGAATATAAATTATAATTACATTGTAGCTATTTTAGGATTAATATTTATTTTACAGGCAACTTTGTAATTATTTTAACCAGGTACAATAGCTATTAAATAGTTAAGAACTATTTAATAGTTACCTAGTTAAAATAATAACAAAATTACCTGTAAAATAAGTCCTAACCTAAGTTATAATTAAACCTAACACTACCCTATCAATAAATTAATTAAATAAAATACCTACAATTACCTACAATAAAACCTAACACTACACTATCAATAAATAAATTAAATACAATTTCTACAAATAACTACAATTACATAAACTAACTAAAGTACAAAAAATAAAAAAGAACTAAGTTACAAAAAATAAAAAAATATTTACAAACATAAGAAAAATATTACAACAATTTTAAACTAATTACACCTACTCTAAGCCCCCTAATAAAATAAAAAAGACCCCCAAAATAAAAAATTCCCTACCCTATTCTAAATTAATAAATTTAAAAGCTCTTTTACCTTACCAGCCCTGAACAGGGCCCTTTGCGGGGCATGCCCCAAGAAAATCAGCTCTTTTGTCTGTAAAAAAAAACATACAATACCCCCCCCCCAACATTACAACCCACCACCCACATACCCCTAATCTAACCCAAACCCCCCTTAAATAAACCTAACACTAAGCCCCTGAAGATCTTCCTACCTTGTCTTCACCTCAACAGGTATCACCGATCCGTCCTGGCATCCGGTGCTGAAGAGGTCCAGAAGAGGCTCCAAAGTCTTCCTCCTATCCGGCAAGAAGAGGACATCCGGACCGGTAAACATCTTCATCCAAGCGGCATCTTCGATCTTCTTCCATCCGGTGCGGAGCGGGTCCATGTTGAAGCATCCGACGCGGATCCATCCTCTTCTTCCGGCGTCTCCCGATGAATGACGGTTCCTTTAAGGGACGTCATCCAAGATGGCGTCCCTCGAATTCCGATTGGCTGATAGGATTCTATCAGCCAATCGGAATTAAGGTAGGAATATTCTGATTGGCTGATGGAATCAGCCAATCAGATTCAAGTTCAATCCGATTGGCTGATCCAATCAGCCAATCAGATTGAGCTCGCATTCTATTGGCTGATCGGAACAGCCAATAGAATGCGAGCTCAATCTGATTGGCTGATTGGATCAGCCAATCGGATTGAACTTGATTCTGATTGGCTGATTCCATCAGCCAATCAGAATATTCCTACCTTAATTCCTATTGGCTGATAGAATCCTATCAGCCAATCGGAATTCGAGGGACGCCATCTTGGATGACGTCCCTTAAAGGAACCGTCATTCGTCGGGAGACGCCGGAAGAAGAGGATGGATCCGCGTCGGCTGCTTCAACATGGACCCGCTCCGCACCGGTGGAAGAAGATCGAAGATGCCGCTTGGATGAAGATGTTTGCCGGTCCGGATGTCCTCTTCTTGCCGGATAGGAGGAAGACTTTGGACCCTCTTCTGGACTTCTTCAGTGGATGTCTAGCCCCCGCTTGGGTTGGATGAAGATATCGGAGCCAGGACCGATCGGTGATACCCGGTGAGGTGAAGACAAAATAGGAAGATCTTCAGGGGCTTAGTGTTAGGTTTATTTAAGGGGGGTTTGGGTTAGATTAGGGGTATGTGGGTGGTGGGTTGTAATGTTGGGGGGGGTATTGTATGTTTTTTTTTTACAGGCAAAAGAGCTGATTTTCTTGGGGCATGCCCCGCAAAGGGCCCTGTTCAGGGCTGGTAAGGTAAAAGAGCTTTTAAATTTATTAATTTAGAATAGGGTAGGGCATTTTTTTATTTTGGGGGTCTTTGTTATTTTATTAGGGGGCTTAGAGTAGGTGTAATTAGTTTAAATTTGTTGTAATATTTTTCTTATGTTTGTAAATATTTTTTTATTTTTTGTAACTTAGTTCTTTTTTATTTTTTGTACTTTAGTTAGTTTATGTATTGTAGTTATTTGTAGAAATTGTATTTAATTTATTTATTGATAGTGTAGTGTTAGGTTTTATTGTAGGTAATTGTAGGTATTTTATTTAATTAATTTATTGATAGGGTAGTGTTAGGTTTAATTATAACTTAGGTTAGGACTTATTTTACAGGTAATTTTGTTATTATTTTAACTAGGTAACTATTAAATAGTTCTTAACTATTTAATAGCTATTGTACCTAGTTAAAATAATTACAAAGTTGCCTGTAAAATAAATATTAATCCTAAAATAGCTACAATGTAATTATAATTTATATTGTAGCTATATTAGGATTTATTTTACAGGTAAGTATTTATCTTTAAATAGGAATAATTTATTTAATAAGAGTTAATTAATTTCGTTAGATGTAAATTATATTTAAGTTAGGGGGGTGTTAGTGTTAGGGTAAGACTTAGCTTTAGGGGTTAATCCATTTATTATAGTAGCAGTGAGCTCCGGTCGTCAGATTAGGGGTTAATGTTTGAAGTTAGGTGTCGGCGATGTTAGGGAGGGCAGATTGGGGTTAATACTATTAATGATAGGGTTAGTGAGGCGGATTAGGGGTTAATAACTTTATTATATTAGCGCTCAGGTCCGCTCGGCAGATTAGGGGTTAATAAGTGTAGGCAGGTGTCGGCGACGTTGAGGGGGGCAGATTAGGGGTTAATAAATATAATATAGGGGTTGGCGGTGTTAGGGGCAGCAGATTAGGGGTACATAAGGATAACGTAGGTGGCGGTCGGCAGATTAGGGGTTAAAAAAATTTAATCGAGTTGTGGCGATGTGGGGGGACCTCGGTTTAGGGGTACATAGGTAGTTTATGGGTGTTAGTGTACTTTAGGGTACAGTAGTTAAGAGCTTTATGAACCGGCGTTAGCCCATAAAGCTCTTAACTCCTGCTTTTTTTCCTGCGGCTGGAGTTTTGTCGTTAGAGCTCTAACGCTCACTTCAGAAACGACTCTAAATACCGGAGTTAGGAAGATCCCATTGAAAAGATAGGATACGCAAATGGCGTAGGGGGATCTGCGGTATGGAAAAGTCGCGGCTGAAAAGTGAGCGTTAGACCCTTACCTACACGACTCCAAATACCGGCGGTAGCCTAAAACCAGCGTTAGGAGCCTCTAACGCTGGTTTTCACGGCTAACGCCAAACTCCAAATCTAGGCCAAAGGAAGTTAAGTTAAACTATTATACCAAAATATTAGCTATGCATAGTTCAATACTGAACATCAAACAATGGCAACTGTAATAATCTAATAAATATATAAAATACCTGTTGATTAATCAAACGATACACAGACGACAGATACACAGATTGAGTGACTGATTGATTTGCACATAAATATAAACATTTCTACAAATAATTGTTTCCTGGAGAATTCAGTTAAATCTAATTGGTAAATTACAATAAATATCAACTTTCTCTATAATTGATGTGGGTGCAAATCTTCCTTTTTTGGGTAGCTCTATATGATACTCCCTATTAAAGGGGTACTAAACCCATATTTTTTCTTTTATGATTTGGAAAGAGCATGCAATTTTAAGCAACTTCCTAATTTACTCCTATTATCATTTTTCCTTATTTGAAAAAGCAAGAATCAAAGCTTAGTATCCGGCCCATTCCCCCCCCCCCAGATCACCCTACCTTGGCTAATGCTTACTAATTGGTGGCTACATTTAGCAAGCAGTACCCAGGTGCTGAACCTAAAATTCGCCATCTCCCAAGCTTTCATTCCTGCTTTTCAATTAAAGATACCAAGAAAACAAAGAAAAATTGATAATAGGAGTAAATTAGAAAGTTGCTTAAAATTACATGCTCTATCCAAATCATGAAAGAAATAATTTTGGTTTAGTATCCCTTTAATTCTTAAAAAAAAAGAAGAAGATATTTTGGTTGAAATATCATCCATTTTACAAGATTCAACAATGTTCCTTTATCATTTTGTTTGTGATAACACATTTTCTCTACAAAATATAATAGAAACCAAATTTACAAATATAACATGAAAAAATGCAAAAAGAAAATAGGCATTTTATTTTGTTCTATTTTGTCTCTACACAACATGCAGAAAATATATGTTCTGCATGATGAAGATAAACCAGTTCTTAAGAATAAAAGTTGCAGGGGGCTTTAAAGCATTATTATTTTCATTCTCTGGTTCAAAGCAATTTACAGTAAATACAATGTTATCTTTATGAATGCTTATAGAAATGTTAGGTTACATGGAAACGGGAATAAAAGAGTACATGTTTTTCATTTATTTATATTTTAAGTTTTCCTAAAAAATACTTAATTTTAAATTTGTGATTAATTGAATGCAAGATATCTAATAGTTTCTGAAATTGTAATTAATAATCTATTTTTTAACATACAGGGACATGATTGGGTGATTAAACAGGTGCTCAGGAAACATTGGAGGATATTACAGACAGATCCTATTTTAGGCAAAAATCTAGGATCCCAATCAATTGTGATATTTAAAGGGACATAAAACTCAATTTTGTTTTCTTTCGTTATTCAGATAGAGCGTGCAATTTTAAATAACTTTTCAATGCATTTCTATTATCTAATTTGTTTCATTCTCTTTATATCATTGGTTGAAAAATATACCTAGATAGGCTTAGAAGCTGTTGATTGGTGGCTGCACATATTTGCCTCATGTGATTTGCTTTTAGTAACGGATACCAAGAGAATTAAGCAAATTTGATAGAAGAAGTCCAATGGAAAGTTGATTAAAATGATATGATCTATCTGAATCTTTAACAGAAGAATTTGGGGTTTCATGTCCCTTTAAGAAAAAAACATAAATTATGCTTACCTGATAACTTCCTTTTCTTCTGATGGAAAGAGTCCACAGCTGCATTCATTACTTTTGGGAAATAAGAACCTGGCCACCAGGAGGAGGCAAAGACACCCCAGCCAAAGGCTTAAATACTCCTCCCACTCCCCTCATCCCCCAGTCATTCTACCGAGGAACAAGGAACAGTAGAAGAAATATCAGGGTGAAAGGTGCCAGAAGAATAATGAGGACGCCCCACATAAAATTATGGGTGGGGAGCTGTGGACTCTTTCAATCAGAAGAAAAGGAAATTATCAGGTAAGCATAATTTATTTTTTCTTCTTAAATGGAAAGAGTCCACAGCTGCATTCATTACTTTTGGGAAAACAATACCCAAGTTAAAGAGGACACTGAATGCCAAGACGGGAGGGTACAATAGGCGGCCCATATTGAGGGCACCAGGCCTGAACCTCTACCCAATAAAAAAAACCTGCTTCGTCAGAACCTGAGAAAATTTTAAGAGGAAAAGCCCCAATGACACTGACTCTCCTGAGCCAACAGTCCTCCAGGAGACACTGTCGCCCAACAAATGGTCCCCCATCGCTCACCCCCCACAAATGAAGGGGACACCAGCCAAAACACCCAAGGGGACAAGGCAAAGGAGGACCGAGGAAACCGAAATGTCCCCTAATTACAAAAAAGAACACTTCCAAGAGTGAGCCCAGCTCACAGAGACCCAAAAGGACCCAAACAGGGAAAAGAGGCCACGTCTCAATACCAGAACAGACGTCTCTCCAACATCCTGCAAGCATGGAATGGAACTGAAAGGCAAAGTCCTCCCAGTGTCTGACCATAGAATACCAAGGTATTTGACCATAAAAAAGTGTGAAATACACTAAGGAAAAAAAAAACAAGTTTGAGAACACAGAGTCCATAACAGGACAACACAGAGGGTACTTGCAAGGAAGAAGAAGCAGTCAAGCAAGAAACAGACCACAAAAGCAACCCCTGGACAGAGGGCACGCTCCAGGCAACCTAAATCGCCGGACCTACACAGAGGTCTCTAAAAAGGGGAACACAAAACCTCAATCAAGGCCCCCCGAGGAGAATATACCCTCAAAACCCGAAGGAAGAGTAAACCCTCTTATGAAAACAATGGAGCAAGGTGAAAGAAAAATCTATACCTTAGCAGACTGAGCTAACAGGATAGACTCAACAAGCTACCACATCCATAGGAGACTACGACCAGAACACAGCTCCTTAGACTGCTCGGCCATCCTGACCTGCAGATCCACACCCAGCTCAACCAACCCAGCCTCAGGGATCCAACACAGGGGAACAAAGAATCCCGAAACAGGTACAGGAATGAGCGTAAGGATAGCACAGCCATCCCCACAGAGTACAAGTACAACCCGACTCTGAAAACAGACAACAAGGCCATAGACTGAAGGATCTATCCAAATAAAGGCCCAACAAGTCTGATTTGGAGCCAGCAAGACCACAGGTGGAACCAATCCCACCTTTCCGCCTCCCATCCAGGAGAAGCCCCAAGCAAGGACTCCATCTCCATAGGGAGGAGAATATCCCCCCAAAAAAAGGGATGATGCCGGAAGGGCAACTACTCCTCAAGGCCCGAAGGCACCGGCTAATGGGAAGATAAATTCCCAACACAGATGTCCTAGAAAAGGACCCCCCTACAAATAGCTTGTCAAGCAAAGGCACAGCCAACCCATTCGCCTGCAGAGCAGGGAGTCCACAGGAACACTGGCAAGCTGACCAGGGGTATGCAACCCTAAGGCGCACCGGAAAATGGACATTCAGCACCAGCAGCTGGGTATGAACCAACAACCCTTGAGGCGCAAGCCACACAGCTAACCACAAGATGACACAGGCTACTCCTGTGGCAAAGAGTAAAAAAAATACTCCGAAAACCTGGCCAACCATGTCCCAGTCAGGTAGATGGGAGAAGGTGGAACTGAACCACTCTGTCCCTAGACAGTTACAGGTTTGATGCCTGAACCCCATACCACTGAGGATCATTTGGGTTCAAGTTCCCAAAACCATGGAACACCCCGACCAGCCCTGAGATCCAAGATTCCAAAACCACCCAAAACTGGGCCAGGAAAAAGACCAAGCGGAGTTTCAGCAACCGGAAGACTCAGGGTGAAAAACAGGTCCGGGCACCTAATAGTTCAGGCAAACCTTACCCTATGACTAAACACCCCATCTGGCCATAAACGCAGACACGAGGGATATGGATGCATATCCAGAGAATCCAGATAGCGAGAAGAACTTGAAAGCCCCGACCAAAGGAAGGAACCACCCATATCTAAAGTCCAACGCTCCAAGAAGCACGGCTAGAAGTCATATGAAGATACTTCCTAAAGCCTCAAGACAACCAAGGGATACCTCAAGGTCAAAAAAATCCTACTAGCAGTACTAGTCTCCCTATCCCCTACACTCAAGCAGAGGACACAAGGGAGAGAAAGGCCTACACCGAGCTAAACAAAGTCCCAGAAGGGAACAACCATCACCCAGAAACAAAGATCCCTAAAAGGAGATCCAACTCACCCGGAGATAATGAAAGAAGACCCAAAGGTCTCTTATAACTCACAGACAGTACACTACAAAGAGTAAAAGCTGTGTCTAGAAACAATATAAACAGCTTACGCGTATACCTTCAAGGTGGGAAGAGCTGCAACTAGTTTCAAACTGCAAACCTTCTGCATGCTAGACAGCTATCCTGTACAAGCTGTTGGATCAAGCCCAAAAGGACAAATCCAGGGGCCTAAAAGATGAAGGCCAAAACGTTTAACTACGGTAAGGGGTGTTAAGCCCTCCAACCCTCAACCACATGGGGGAGGCTCTAGGTCCTGATGAAATCAGATGTCAGATAGAGTGACACAGTGGGAAAATCCCCTGCCCGGCCATCTATGACTGAAGGCTATAAGGACTGAAACAATCCTTCTCTCCTCACGGACCCACAGGTCCTCTCAAATGCTTAGCTGAACATGAAAAACAATGCGCTTCTACTGAACCAGCTTAGCAAAACAGCGCCACGTGTCTGAACATCCTCAAGACCGAACGAACCAGACAGGACCAGCCTGCACCTAGGGTCCCAACCGGCAAGCTGCATAAATTCTCCCTCGTAGTGGAAGAAACAGAACACAGACATTTTTAACATAGGGCTAACATGTCCAAAACAACTTCTGAAGAATTAATAAAGAGTATCAATCCCAGAAAGTTCCCAAAGAAAACAAAAAGAAATAAGACATCCCATCGGATATAAATAAAATAAATAGCAACCCGGAGGTTAATGCACGAAAAGACAAAGGCCTACCAGCAGGACCAGCCAAACGGAGCCCTATCTTACAAAACTGGGAAAGATCTCAAACAAATGACAATCAGGAGATTACTTCATCCCCACATGTCTAATGAGGTGCACCATTTGAATTTATCAGACTGAAAATCCCCGTAACTGGTAACGATAGAATCATTCAATAACTGAAAAACATGTCTGAGCAACACGTGAAGGCGTGCAATCCTGTAACGAAAGGCACAACACTCAGGGACAGATACCCCCGCGGGGAACTGTAGAGGCCCTCCCCAAGGCGGAAGGCTTGGGACAATAGGGCACGAGAACATTCTCAAATAAACATCTGAACTCTACAGACGAACAATCGCCAACAAGCGAAAACGTGCTGAACCTCCAGAGAAAACACGCCACCCCGCATGGAGCAACCATAAACTGGGTTACCTGCATGTGCAGAAGTATGATTTGGTAGGGAACTCGCCTCTCGGAGGACAGGACCCCCAGAGGTGGATGGCTCAGTAGTCCCTTGAGTCCCTGAGCCCGAGGAACCAGGCGCTCTGAAATGGCATACGGAACAAAACTGGTTGACAGGAGTCAACCAGGACACTCCGGATTCATCACCAGACACAGAATCTGAAATCAAAATAGTGTCAGTATCAGAATTCTCCGTAACTGAATCTGAAATTAACACAGACTCAGCATCAGAATCCTCCATAACTGGATAGAGGATATTTAAATATGGACTAAAATAGTAAAACAAAAACAGCACCTGACACCCACAATGGCTGGGGAACTCACTACCTTCTATTACCAGACCACTGCGGACTAGAAAATTTCTGTCGCCACGCGGTCGGAAATGCGGAAATGGAAAAACGGAACGTAATCCCACCCAACCGAAAGAATGTATCACTTCCAAAGGCCTCAATGTTTTAACCAGCTAACTTTTAACTAGCCAGAAATGTATCTAAACCATATTTAAATGTATCTAAGATATTGGCTTTTACTACCTCCTCGAAGTAATGAGTTCCACAATTTTATTGCTCTTACATTTTTACATTGCAGGAGATTAAATCTCCTTTTTTCCAGCCTTAAATTGTGACCACTTGTCACAAAAATGCTCTTGGAGTCTATGGACCTTGAAGATATTTATATAAAGTAATAATTCCACCTCTCAAGCACCTTTTTTCCTAGAGAAAACAGACCCAGTTTGGCTATCCTCTACTCATAGCTTAAAGGGACAGTCTAGTATAAATTAAACTTTCATTATTCAGATAGGACTTTTAATTTTAATCAACTTTCCAATTTACTTTTATCATCAAATTTGCTTTTTTCTCTTGGTATTCTTAGTTTAAACTAAACACAGGTAGGCTCATATGCTAATTTCTAAGCCTTTGAGGGCTGCCTCTTATCACATGCTTTTTTTTTTCTTTTTTTTTTCAAATGCTTTATTGAAAATTGTATAACTAATGCAGACATAGAAATATGCAAAATAGTTACATGTGCATCCGTTTTTTGTTATTATATAAAAAATGCAAAAGAACAGCAGAAGAAGTATAACTGACAAAAAAAGTAGAAAAAACTATTTTCTTCAGGAGTAAGATACACTTTGCAGGTCTACAGCGGTATGTGCAGCTATTGGTTAATTTAAATTAAGTTAGTAAGTGTCAACATAGGCATTAAACTGCATAATGTATAACCTGATTACTTGGTTCCTGCAGGTAGAAAAATAAGTTATTAGGCCGTAGAGATGGATAGTGAATCGGTTAGGACTGAAAAGTCTTTTGTTGCTTTCAGACAGTGGAATGTAGTGGGAAATATATGGATTAGGGGTACTGTTGGGTTCCTTATGTCGTGGGTGAGGGTTGTGTTTGGTTGAGGTATTCTTCCCATAGGAAGCAGATTGAGTGGTAGTCGTCTGTCTGTTTATTACGGTTATAGTGGTATTTTTCTAGCTTAAGAGACTGAGAGGTCGCTTCCTTCCAGACTGAAATTGATGGGAGGTTATGGCTTTTCCAGTTTTTTGGTATCAGCCTTTTTGCTGAATTCGTCATGATAGTTAGTAATGTCAGTCGTAGTTTACATTTTATTTTAGTGAACTTGTTAAAGAGGAAGAACCAGATGTTTAGTTCGAGAGTTGTAGATAAGAAAATTTCGAATTCAGTTTTGATTGTTTCCCAATATGCCTGGGCGATGGGGCATGTCCACCATATGTGCGTTGGGGTGCCTATTGCATTACAGCCCCTCCAGCAATTCGGTGAGAGCTCGGGGAGAATGGCATGTAGTCAGTATGGGGTATAATACCATCTATACACATGCTTTTTAAATTTCTTTTCAACACAAAGAGACAGAAAGTACACATGGGCCATACAGATAACAATGTGTTCAGGCACAGGGGGTTATTTAAGATTTAGCACAAACCAATGCTAAATTTAAGACAATAGATAATAAACAGTCACAGTCATGTGATCAGGGGGCTGGAAGAAGGTTCTTAGATACAAGGTAATCACAGACCTAAAAAGTGTATTAATATAACTGTGTTGGTTATGCAAAACTGGGGAATGGGTAATAAAGGGATTATCTATCTTTTAAAACAATAACAATTCTATGGTAGACTGTCCCTTTAAATTCTCCATTCCCCTTATTAGCTGTGTGACCCTTCTCTGAACTTTTTCTAAGTCTGCAATGTCTTTTTTGGAGATCGGTCTTCAGAACTGCACTCCATAATCAAGGTGAGATCTTATCAGGGATTTATATAGTGACAGAATCCTCCCTTGCATCAATGCCTCTTTTAATATATGCTAGTAACTTATTAGCCTTAGAAGCCACTGGCCTGCATTGTGCACCCATCTTTAGCTTGTTATCTATTACTACTCACAAATCCATTTCTTTCTCTGTTTGGCTAATTCCAGTCCAATTTAAATAATAGACAGCTGGAGTCTGACCGTGAGAGCTAGTTCACAAAGAACACCTCTATACTGCCAACTCCTATAGGAGGTGCTCAAAAAAATAACCAAATTGTGTATTAATTAACAAACTAGCAGTCTGTATTGACAGAGGACAATGCACAAATAAAAATGTATAAATGGTATTACAACATTCTATAGTATCCAAAAGAGAAAGTACAAGAACAAATAGTCCTCACAAATATTAACAGTCTTTTTGGCTCTGTCCAGATCTCAATGGAACTCCTCAGGGGGCAGAGGATGATACAGGCAGCACTCTAACTACACCACAAACGATGGTAGGACTCTGCAGCCAAATAATAAAGTTAAAACAACTCTTGCTAGGCGTATAATATATTATACGCCTAGCAGGAGTTGTTTTAACTTTTTGGTATTGTTGTATACCTTTTTAATAAATTTATTTTTTATATCACTCCTGGCATACGGTGTGTTCGATTCTCCTATAAGCTACCTAAGGGCTATATTGCCCTATTCCCATTAACCACTCACAGCTGACCTGTGGTTCCAATGTCCCTGCTCCTGTTGGTTACAACAGACCCTGCCTGAGTCCAGCTAGCTGGTCTGCTGATAAAAACCAGCCTGTTCCTACTGGCACAAAAGAGTGCCTTCACACTTGTGAGTACCCTGTATCTCCTTATCACCTGATATTCATTGTCAAGATTGATCTACACATGTGGCGCCTCTGTCTCCATTATTATTTTGCTGCACAATTTAAATAATAGATTGCCTGCTTATTTTTACTTCCAAAATGTAGAACCTTGCATTTTCCAGTATTAAACCTTTATTTTCCATTTAACTGCCCATTCTTCTAATTTTTGTAGATCCCCTTGTAAAGCAAGTTCATCCTGCGCTGACCTAATGACCTTACACAACTTGGGGATTCCACTGATTAGCTTTGTCCAATCTGAGTATGATCCGTTTACTACTACTAGTTGCTCCCTTTCTTCTATCCAATTATTTATTAATGAGCTAACATTTTCAGATATTCCCAGTCCCTTAATTTGTACATAAATCTCTCATGTGGCACTGTGTCAAAAGCCTTTGCAAAATCACATATAATCACATCAACTGATTCTATATTTTTACTTACTTTTGAGATGATCTATTTCTGATAAGCAGCATGCTGATTTAAACTCATAATCTTGTTAACACAAATATGCTCATTAATAAAATCCCTTATAATCCCTTCAAGTATCTTACACACTATTGATGTCAGACTAACTGGTCTATAGCATCTTGGATTAGCCCTGCTTCCCTTTTTATGTGGCACCACATCAGCTTTAAGCCAGTCCTAGGGTACTATGCCAGAGGATGAGTGTTGAAAAATTAAGAGTAAAAGTTTATATATAACAGTGCTAAGTTCCCATAACACCCTTGGGTGTATTCCATCTGGGCCTGGAGTTTTACTTATCTTATTTATCCATTTTTATCCTGATATCCTCTAGAGATAACCCAAATAATGTTATGGGCTTGTATGTTCTACTTTGTTTTAAAGTATTCCCAAATCCCCATTGGTTCCTCTCTTGTTTATACTGAAGAAAAGAACTGGTTTAGTACCTCAGCATTCTCTCTGTCACTGTTAATCATCCTACCCTTCCCACATTTTAATATACCTAAGTTGTCTTTAGATTTTTTGCCATTTATGTACTTAAAACCCTATTTAGAGTTTGACTTTGCAATTAATATTTCATTTTACATTTTGGCTAAATTTGGCTAAAGATTGCTTTTTTTTGTATGCTTTGTTACATTCCTTATATATTTTGTATGTTGAGTCTGTACTATTTTCTTTGAATAATTTAAATGCCCTGTTTTTTTCCTAATTTCTCACATTTTTAATTTAACACATTTTTATTTAGCCACATTGGCTTGGATTTATTTATTTTATTCTTTTATTTGTATAGCCATGTGTTGATGTGTTGAGTTTTTAAAAAATGTTATCCTTGTTTCCTCTATTTTTATTACAGATTATGTTGTTCCAATTTATGCTATTTAACAATCTCCTTAAAGGGACAGTTCACCCACATAATTTTTCCCCTTTAAATTGTTCCCAATGATCCATTTTACCTGCTAGAGTGTATTGTTTACAAGTAGCTTTACCCTTATTTTTGGTATTTAAAATAGCTGATTTAACCTGTGTTATCCCCACCTATACTGAGTCTAGGCTATTGACAAGCCTAAGTAAACACAGCCGGCAGAAGAAATTACATGCCCAGTGGGGTGCAGGATAGTTAAAGGCACACTGAACCCAATTTTTTTCTTTTGTGATTCAGATAGAGCAACTTTCTAATTTACTTCTATTAGCAAATGTTCTTCATTCTCTTGGTATCTTTATTTAAAAAGCAATAATGTAAGTTTAGATGCCGGCCGATTTTTTGGTGAACAACCTGGGTTGTTCTTGTTGATTGGTGGATACATTCATCCACCAATAAACAAGTGCTGTCCAGTTTTCTGTACTTTCTTTTTTAAATAAAGATAGCAAGAGAACGAAGAAAAATTGATAATAGGAGTAAATTAGAAAGTTGCTTAAAATTGCATGCTCTATCTGAATCACAAAACAAAAAATGTGGGTTCAGTATCCCTTTAAGTAATAAAACAAACATTTTCCATTGTTCTCTCTAAGTATTGAACTTTGGTTTTCCAGACAAATAAAACATAAGGAAGCAAGGCAAGTGTGTGTACATAAAATGATAACATAATGAGATATGAAATTACCAGAAACTCAACCCATTGTAATAGGCTGTTGTTTAAAAGCATAAAACCAGCTACTTTGTATACACAAATAAACCTGAAAATGCAATTTCTCAAATATTTTATACTCTGCAGCTGGTATAACAAGTATTTGAAAATACATTAATATAAAAACAATTTTACAGTGTACTTTCCCTTTAAATCATTGAGTTTTGCTTTCTTAAAATTAAGTCTTAGTTAAACCCTTAAGACACTGCTTATGGAAAGTAATTTCAAATGTGACCATGTTATGATCACTGTTACCCAAACGTTCTTTGACTTCTAGGTTTGATATTATATCTGTATCATCTGATAGCATTATATCCAATACAGCCTTTCCGTTTTTTAAATGTTTCTTTTTTCAAGACACTGTAAAACATAGGGGCCGATATATTAACAGTCGGACGGACATGACCCGCTGTAGCGGATCAAGTGCGCCCGACATCGCTGAATGCCGACAGCATACGCTGTTGGAATTTAACATTGCATAAGCAGTTCTGGTGAACTGCTTGTGCAATGCCGCCCCTCTGCAGATTTGCAGCCAACCAGCCGCTAGTAGGGGGTGTCAATCAACCCGATCGTATGAGATCGGGTGGATTGATGTCCACAGCTTTAAGAGGAGGCGTACGAGTTAAGGAGCAGCGGTCTTAACTCCTGTTTCCCAGGGCCATCTGGCCCTTAATAAATATGGCCCATAGTATCAACATGAATTATACATTACAAAGCCAAAGGATAGGGTATGAGTTTTCAGTCTGTCTGATTTTTCTTGTATAAACTGTACCCTATTGAGTCCTGGTTGTTCAATGTAGAATAAAAAGTTATAATATAGCTTTATTCCTAGTTGGCTCTATTAATTGTGACAAGAAGTTATGCCTCAGAACATTTAAAATATATATCTCCCTTAGCTGAATTACTAGTTTATTTTGCTCAGTTTATGTCAGGGTAGATAAAATCTCCTATAATTACAGCACTGTTATTATTAGCAGCCTTTCCTATTTGCATTAATAGTTGAGTTTCCTCCATGTCACTAATGTTAGGGGGCTTGTAGCATGTTCCTAGTAATATTTTTTTCATATTTTTTTCCCCACTCTTTATTTCAACCAACAGGGTTTCTACAATATCACATGTACCATCGTAAATATCTTCTATTTTATTAATGCTAATAACTGCCCAGTCATGTAAATAATTCCACCATGTTTTAGTTATACTGATATCATAGTCCTCTTCTTCAACTAAGAACTCCAGCTCCCCCATTTTACCCATCATGCTTCTTGCATTTGATGTCATACATTACATTTTCATGCGCTTTCTGCTGCTACTTGGTTCGCTTTCCTCCAAACTTTCTAATGTGACATTACCTAAGTCACCCCTTCCTTGAGATATTCTAGGTGTGACATATTCACAGACAGATCTGTCTCTTTTATTATACCCCCTAGTTTAAAAGATTATCTCAGTGTGCTACCATCCTCTCCCCCAACACACCTGCACCCATGTAATTCAGGTGCAATACTTCCTTACTGTACAAATTGTAGCTGCTTTTACCAATCTGAACCATAAAAGCCACAATGTGTAATGCCCAAGAAGTAGAAACTGCTATTTTGGTATGATCAGTAATGTGCTCAAGAGGAATCTTCCCCATAGCTAAATATGCTTTTGGATTTAGGCCTTAAGCAAAGCAGCCAAAGTAACTTTAATAGCATTGTGGCCCTTGCAAGGTCGAGATAAATATACAAATAAGACAGAGGAAAGTCTAAAGGACTTAGTTGCTTATACATAAAAGTTAAGATCAATAAAAACATTTAGATTATGAAGAAGTCGCTCCATAGAATTCTGAAGAGCCAGGCACAAAGAAGAATCACAATTTGCTTTTAAATAGTATTCATGTTTAACAACTTAGAAAGGAAAAAGTAACTGGTCTGCAAAACAGCTTTATCTTGATGGAAGATTAAGAAAAGATCTTGCAAGACACATTAGAAATCTCTGATGCTGTTCTAGTTGAAGAAATGGTTAACAAAATGGAACCTTCCAAGATAAAAGTTAAATATTTAACTTATGTATGGGTTTTAAAGAGGAGATGAAAGCACTCTCAAAATCCGATTAAGACTCAAAGGAGTGATTGGATGATGCAGAGCAAAGAGGGCAGAAACCCAGACCCTAAATAGAACTGGCAAGACATTCTCCAAACCATCCTGAAGAAAGGAATTCCAATTGTATCCTCTCTCTGCACACCATGCCAAAAAGTTTCTCCACATCTTGTGATAGATTCCCCTGATAACACGCTTTCTAGTTTGGATCAAGGTTTCAATCATAGTGTCAGAGAAACTCCAGGCATTAAATTGTCAGGACATTAAAGCTAGAGTCTTGAGGCCCTTAAAGAAGGCAATAGCCTGAGAGAGGAGAGTGTCACTGAGAGAAAGCCACTAAAGCCTAAATTAGAAATGGAGCCCAAAAATATTAGTGTCATTGATTACTAACACTGTGCAAGTTAAAACAATAGTGTTCCTGTTTTTGCACTCATATTACAACTTGAAAAGTAAAAATCTTCCACTAACATCTGCAGGTCAGAAAATCACTTTTCCCATAGAAGAGGAAGGTTTGTCCCAAAAATGTCACAAATAAAGAGAAAATTGGAGTGAGTGTTGGGTCCAGTAAGTCATTAGATGTTTTTCCCTAAGCACCCTTGAGTTGTTGATTGGAGGGAGAGTGCACTTATATCTATCTATTTATAGTGATGTCGCGAACCTAAAATCAGCTTGAATGATCAAGGAGAATTAGGACATCCACCAGATTGGCTTGAGGATACCAGAATCTGGTTTAGAAGTGTGAAAGATTGTGATTCAAGTAAGAGGCCAAATGATTTATCTCTGCCAAACTCCAATTCCTCACAATCTAGTCAAACTTTTTCTGATGCAGAGACTTTTCCACTTGGCAGAGACACTGGTGTCTCAAAAAGTCTGCCTCCCAGTTGTTGACTGCCAGGATGTGGAGGAGGAATGACTGTTAAAGCATCGCTGCTTTTAGCTTTTTCACTAGATAACATTTGGGACCACTCTCTGGTAGTGCAAAAGAGGTTATGAAAATAAAACATTTGAAGTTAGAGCGGCTACACAAAAATGATGGTGTTACTAGAGTGTGCTAAAGCTGGTTACGCTGTCTTTAAAGTGACAGGAGTGTTAAAATGTGCTAAAAGTAAAGTGTGCCCAAACATTGCCCAGGCTATGTGAGTCTTGTGTATATATTCATGTTAATAGCTAATTAGCTCTGAAAGGTGTAAATTAATTTACCTGGGAGCAACCCCACCTAGCGGACTGAGTGTAATTCCACATGCAATGATCATGTGGACTCATACTCTTATAATTATGTTTTACTGTAATGTCTCACTTCAGTTATCTCAAGCACCTACTGGGAAAAATAAATTATATATATATATATATATATATATATATATATATACACACACATATATACTGTATATATATATATATATATATATATATACACACACATATATACTGTATATATATATATATATATACACACACATATATACTGTATATATATATATATATATATATATATATATATATACACACACATATATACTGTATATATATATATATATATACACACACATATATACTGTATATATATATATATATATACACACACATTTATACTGTATATATATATATATATACACACACATATATACTGTATATATATATATATACACACACATATATACTGTATATATATATATATATATATATACACACACATATATACTGTATATATATATATATATATATACACACACATATATACTGTATATATATATATATATACACACACATATATACTGTATATATATATATATATACACACATATATACTGTATATATATATATATATATATATATATACACACACATATATACTGTATATATATATATATACACACACATATATACTGTATATATATATATATATATATACACACACATATATACTGTATATATATATATATATATATATATATATATATATATATATATATATATATATATAATGTAATTTTTTAGCAAAGCTAGGATTTGGATATACAAATATATGTATACAGTATCTCACACAAGTGAGTACAACCCTCACATTTTTGTAAATATTTTATTATATCTTTTCATGTGACAACACTGAAGAAATGACACTTTGCAACAATGTAAAGTAGTGAGTGTAAGAGCCTGTATAACAGTGTAAATTTGCTGTGAGGGGTCTACTCACTTTTGTGAGATACTGTAATTAATACAACCAATGGAACATGAAGGTAACAGATGATTACCCCCAAAAATTTAGAATGTAAAAAATCCATACAATAGGAACAATATTCCCAATTGTCTTGAGAAAGTTCGGGCAAGTACGGATGAAACCCGTAGACGGGATTGGATTGCTTTATGCTGTACCTGATACTAGTACCTTCACTTACGAACAGGTTGTACAGATCGCGGAGTTCACTGACCAATAGTAAGTTGACGCCAAAAGGGGGATTCCCGCGGGCAGGGTCATGAGTGGTTCAGTGAGAACTATTGTTTTTATTCAAAGCTTAAATTATTTTGGTGTAGTAAGTGTATATATTAATGTGCTTTTTTCAATTAACGTTACACTGCTGTGAACCGAGGTTGCACTCTGTGCTCTGGTTTTTAGATATTCTGGCTATTAACCAAGTGCTTCTAACTGCACTTTTGAACAAAGAACCTGCACCAACTTTCCAAATCAGTAGATTTAGTAGAATTAAAATACATGATTAAGACAATTCAGGCCCAAAATGTTGCTTCTGTTTTTGAACTGTATACTAGCTACAGTGGTTTTCATTATATGGGCATTCAAGAATTACACCTGAAACTCTTTAACCGGTACATTAGACTCTGTAGGTTTAAAGGGACAGTCTAGGCCAAAATAAACTTTCACGATTCAGATAGAGCATTTAATTTTATACAATTTTCCAATTTACTTTTATCACCAAGTTTGCTTTGTTCTCTTGGTATTCTTAGTTGAAAGCTTAACCTGGGAGGTTCATATGCTAATTTCTTAGACTTTGAAGGCCACCTCTTTTCAGAATGCATTTTAACAGTTTTTCACCAGTAGAGGGTGTTAGTTCATGTATTTCATATAGATAACACTGTGCTTGTGCACGTGAAGTTATCTGGGAGCAGGCACTGATTGGCTAAACTGCAAGTCTGTCAAAAGAACTGAAAAAAGGGGCAGTTTGCAGAGGCTTAGATACAAGATAATCACAGAGGTTAAAAGTATATTAATATAAATGTGTTGGTTATGCAAAACTGGGGAATGGGTAATAAAGGGATTAATCTATCTTTTAAAACAATAAAAATTATGGTGTAGACTTTCCCTTTAAGGACAAGTTTACAATTGGCATTTATGTTATCTACAGAGGTGTTGTCATTGGAGACTTTTGTGATATCTGACGTATATATATATCCTTTTCCTATTGTCCGCACAGGGATACTATTAACCATATATACTACATATATTTTATTTTTGTGTTGATACTGTTATTATATTCCATTTATGCGGTGACTACCTTCACCTTTTGTGCGCAGCTTTGTGTAGATTGTTCATGAAAAAGTAGTACACATTGAGTTTAAACAATTAGATGTTAGTCTATGAGATAAACCATTTCAATTTCTTTTAAGTAAGGACGGTGACAGAGTTCCATGTGAGTGATAAGGAGGGAGTTATTGAAAAGAACAACTACATTACTGTCTAATAGCAAATGCTTATTTATTTGTGAAATTGTTATACTTGAATATGCATTGTCACTGTACTCAAGGCTTCATTAAAGTAATACAGCTCTTAGTCATTAAAGGCTTGTAATAGTTGGAATCCATTTAGTACCAAGGTTACATTAAAAACTAAAATAATTACTTTATAAGTATACATCTGGGTAATTATCTTACAGCCATTCAATCAATGTTCTATCTATCTTTGTTTATCTATAGACAGACTTTAATTTAGAAATGTATTTATTAGATTCAGGAGGCACTGAGTGAAAATATATGAAAAATTGAATACATACTATATGTATATAAATATATATATATATATATATATTCTATAATATAAAAGGCCAAGTGTGTTTGTCCGAAGCTGTCATGCGCAGTAGAGACAGCGCAAGGACAAACACACCTGGCCTTCAACAGTCTGACCTGGCATCTGGGGCCAGGCGTGATGCGTGCATGACGGGGCCGGGCGTGATTGGGGCGGGCATGACGCGGATGGGGCCGTGTGGACAGGAGAGAGAAAGCTCAAAAGAGGGGGGATAGAGAGGGAGAGAGACAGCAAAAGAGAGGGGGGAGGGAGAGCCAAAGAAAGGGGAGAGAGAGTGCAAAATAGGGGAGATAGCAAAAGAGAGGGGGAGAAAGAGAGCAAAAAAGAGGGGGGAGAGAGAGCAAAAGAGAGGGGGAGAACGCAAAGGAGGGGAGAGAGAGGGGGGATAGAGAGAGAGCAAAAGAGGGGGGATAGAGAGGGAGAGAGACAGCAAAGAGAGGGGGGAGGGAGAGCAAAAGAGAGGGGAGGGAGAGCAAAAGAGAGGGGAGAGAGAGCAAAAGAGAGAGGAGAGAGAGCAAAAGAGAGGGGAGAGAGAGCAAAATAGAGGGGGGAGAGAGCAAAATAGAGGGGGGAGAGAGCAAACGAGAGGGGGGAGAGCGCAAAAGAGAGGAGCTAGAGGGGGGATAGAGAGAGAGCAAAAGAGGGGGGATAGAGAGAGCAAAAGAGGGGGATAGAGAGAGCAAAAGAGAGGGAAAGAGACAGCAAAATAGAGGGAAAGAGATAGCAAAAGAGAGGGGGAGGGAGAGCAAAAGAAAGGGGAGAGAGAGAGAGAGCAAAATAGGGGAGATAGAGAAAGCAAAAGAGAGGGGAAGAAAGGGGAGAGAGAACAAAAGAGAGGGGGGAAGAGAGGAGGGGAGAGAGAGAGCAAAAGAGAGGGGGGAGAGCACAAAAGAGAAAAATAGAGGGGAAAGAGAATGCAAAGAGAGGGGGGAAAGAGAGGGGAGAGAGAGCAAAAGTGAGGGGAGAGAGAGAGCAAAAGAGAGGGGGAAAGAGAGAGCATAAGAGAGGTGGGAGAGAGAGAGTAAAAGAGAGGGAGATAGAGGCAGAGAGAGGGGGGAAAGAGAGCAAAAGAGAGGGGGAGAGAGAGCAAATGAAAGGGGGAGAGAGAGCAAAAGAGAAGGGGAGAGAGCAAAAAAGAGGGGGAGAGAGACAGCAAAAGAGAGGGGGAGAGAGACAGCAAAAGAGAGGGGGAGAGAGAGCAAAAGAGAGGGGGAGAGAGAGCAAATGAAAGGGGGAGAGAGAGCAAAATAGAAGTGGAGAGAGAGCAAAAGAGAGGGGGAGAGAGACAGCAAAAGAGAGGGGGAGAGAGAGACAGCAAAAGAGAGGGGGAGAGAGAGACAGCAAAAGAGAGGGGGAGAGAGAGCAAAAGAGAGGGGGAGAGAGACAGCAAAAGAGAGGGTGAGAGAGACAGCAAAAGAGAGGGGGGGAGAGCAAAAGAAGGGGGATAAAGAGAGCAAAAGAGAGGGATTGAGACAGAAAAAGAGAGGGGTGGGAGAGAGAGCAAAAGAGAGTGGGAGGGAGAGAGACAGCAAAAGAGAGGGGGAGGGAGGGAGAGAGACAGCAAAAGAGAGGGGGAGAGAGGGAGCAGAGCGCAAAAGATCGGGAGGAAAAGAGAGGGGGAGAGAGAGGGGGGAAAGAGAGAAAAAGAGAGGGAGAAAGAGCAAAAGAGAAGTGGAGAGAGAGCAAAAGAGAGGGGGAGAGAGACAGCAAAAGAGAGGGGGAGAGAGAGACAGCAAAAGAGAGGGGGAGAGAGACAGCAAAAGAGAGGGGGAGAGAGAGCAAAAGAGAGGGGGAGAGAGACAGCAAAAGAGAGGGGGAGAGAGACAGCAAAAGAGAGGGGGGGAGAGCAAAAGAAGGGGGATAAAGAGAGCAAAAGAGAGGGATTGAGACAGAAAAAGAGAGGGGTGGGAGAGAGAGCAAAAGAGAGTGGGAGGGAGAGAGACAGCAAAAGAGAGGGGGAGGGAGGGAGAGAGACAGCAAAAGAGAGGGGGAGAGAGGGAGCAGAGCGCAAAAGATCGGGAGGAAAAGAGAGGGGGAGAGAGAGGGGGGAGAGAGGGGGAGAGAGAGGGGGGAAAGAGAGAAAAAGAGAGGGAGAAAGAGCAAAAGAGAGGGGAGAAAGAGCAAAAGAGAGAAAGGGGAGAGAGAGAGCAAAAGATAGAGGGGGAGAGAGAGAGTAGAAGAGAGAGGGGGAAGAGAGCTCAAAAGAGAGGGGGAAGAAAGAGCAAAAGAGAGGGGCAGAGAGAGCAAAAGAGAGGGGGGATAGAGATAGAGCAAGGGGTAGAACCGCTGTACTGCAAAAAATGGCCAATGTACACAGGCTTTAGGACTAGTATATATATATATATATATATATATATATATATATATATATATATATATATATATATATATATATATATATAATGTAAGTAAAACAAAATCAGTAGCAACTACACTTAGAGGTATGATTTTCCTATGTACTCATAACCACTATATATATATTATTAATTTACTTTTAATTATATGATTAAAAACATGAAACTTACCCCTACATCTTAGAGCCTAACAAATTTACTTTGGGTCTGTCAACCAGGGCAAACATATAGTTTTCTAAATATAGGGATTTATTTTAACATATACTATTCCTAAATGCAATATAAAGACTTTTATTCTTAAAACTACATTAAACGGTTGGGCACAACTTCAAAAGAGTGATTACTTCTCATCATGCTATTTATTTTCCTTCTATGGCTGTTGCTCTTTTTAAAGTGGTTCTCCTATTTTAACTTATTACAACATCTGGTTAGTGAAGATCTCTATCTCCATATCAACATCTTGGAAAAATAAATATTCTTACACCCTGTGATAGAAGCAGTGCACATTCACATGTCAGTGATGTTGCTTTTTTTTGATACCACATCTCTTTATCTTTGGTCAGTCCATTCATACTCTATCTCAGAGTTGTAAAAGAGTGTGTGCCTAAACCGCCTAATAAAAAAGTTTGCAAGTGCCCATTGTACCTTTCTTAAAATGTACAGAGATATTACAGGGACATTTTTCTTACGATAAATTAATTATATATATATATTCAGACTGATATATTCCAGGAAAGTTATCCTCTGTGAAAAGTACAATGGGGCTAAAAGAGGACTAGGTGGTAACTCAACATAGCTACTGACCTGTTGTTTGTTTTTGGTAGTGCACCTTTGTTTCTTTCTTTCTGTATGCATTTGCATTATGACTCAGTCTCCCTAAGGGTGAAGGGATAAATGTGGACTTTGCTACTGAACTGCATTTTAACCAAAATGTGTGAGGTCATACACTAATATTGAACGACAAGGTCTGGCTCACAATTGGCATTCCAATTCAATGGGGTTGAGGTCAGGGCCCAGCGCCGTCCACTCAAGTTCCTCCACACCAAACTCGTCAAACCATGTATTCAGGGACCTTGATTTGTGCACAGGGACATAGTGTTGCTAGAACAAGAAGGGGCTTACCCAAACTGTTGCCACAAACTTGAAAGCATCCAATTGCCTAAAACATATTTACATGCTGTAGCATTAAGATGATCTTTTACTGGAACTAAGGGGCCTTACCCACACCCGGAATAACAGCCCTAGGCCATTATCCATCCTCCACCAAACTTTACAGTAGGCACTATGCATTCCGCTAGATAGCTTTCTTCTGGCATCCACCACACACAATTTTTTCTATAAGACAGACAGATAGTAAAGCCTGATTCATCACTCCAGAGAACATGTGTACACTGCTCCAGGGTCTAGTGGCAGTGTGCTTTATACCACTCCAGCCGATGTTTGGCATTTCACATGTTGACATGAGACTTATGTACAGCTGCTTGGACATGGAAATCATTTCATGAAGCTTTTGATGCATCCAGAGGCTTTAAAGAGTTTGCAACTCTGTAGTAAGTGAGCTTAAACACTTGGCAGCCCCACTCTGTGAGTTTGTGTGGTCTACCACTTTGTGGCTTGGCTATTCTTGCTCCTTGACACTTCCACTTCACAATTATAGCACTCACAGTTCGCCAGAGCATATCTAGTATGGCAGAAATTTCACAAACTGAGTTGTGCCAAATGTGGCTTCCTATGACAATGTCACATCTAAAGTCACTGAGCACTTTAGTACAACCCATTGTACCGCCAATTATTTTCTATGGAGATATAGTGAATCAACAACTAAAGCTTTAATTGCTAATATATATATATATATATATATATATATATATATATAGCATGCATTCATAAGAAAGAGAGATGGAATGCAAGAAAAGATTGTTTTGAGCGCCACCTTGGGCACTGATCTTTTTATTTTATTATGGCACATTATGCTTTTTATATTATGACATGCCTTCTTAATGGTGCTTTACTGGTTTTAGCTGACACATTTCAACATGAAACACTTTACATATACTACTTTGCTATCCCACTTGATCTGTCACCTTTCACAGTGACACTTTTGTTACTGATAAATGTGGACCTTACATTACACCTTTCTCTATAAATGTGCAAACCAAGGAGTATATTGTACAAGTACCAAGGAGTATCTTGTACAAGCATCTAGTCCAAGTACCATCAGGGGTACATATAACATACACTGAGAAACTAATCTTTACCTTGTTTTTATTGTAATACTTAACTAAAAAGCAAATACCTTTATAGTAAAATTGTAAATTTAAGTTTTGAACATGATTACTAGATTGTAAATTCTCACGGGAATAAGGCCCTCAATTCCTCCTATATGTGTTTGTAAATTTTGTCATTTCTCTTACAAGTTTTATATTATTGTTTTATTTAAATGGACAGCGCTGGGAAATATGATGGCGCTTCATAAATAAAGTATAATAACATTAATAATGATTAGCACTAATATCAGAGTGACCTGTTATTTGGAGAAATGGTACCCGATCTATGTGCTATCAGTTTCAGAATAGCAACTAAAGTAGTTTATGTCATTTATGCCTAAATTCAAATCCAGGCAGCGGCTGAGCTTAATTTTTAATATTGATGACACAGTTGTGGGAGTTCACTGATTCATGTTAAAATAAATTAAAATAAAAGTGCATATCATGTACTTACACAGAAACTAGCAGATTGCTATTAGTGCCAAACAGCTTTAAACATTATGAATCAAAATCATTAAGTCAGTTGACCCTCTGGCACAACAAATGTGTTCATATACAGAATAATAGATTAGCCAACCATATAATCCAAAATTATGTACACAGAGGTGTTACAATAGGAAAAGACGTGAACTACTTTACAGGTCAGCTTTCAGAACTCATCTATAATACTGTGTACAGCTTTTGAGCAGGTAGAATAAGGGTTTTACTAGCACAGATTCGCCGACAGAGGTAAAGCTATGCTAGAACTGCAAGTAGATATAGCACAGTCTTGCTGACATCAACATATATATAATTATATATAGGTATAGATATATATATAGGAATATCTATTTAAAAATATACAGAACATATTCTGCTATGTGCAGAACATCGGAATGTGAAATATTTACAGTGAATACACAGTAAAAAATATGAATATTGCATAAATATGCTTTTTTAAGGTGTTCATCTAGTTAACTGCAAAGATATGTGTGTGTGTGTGTATTTATATATAATAATATGATATAATAATTTGCCATTTTTATACCGCTTTTCTCCCTGTGAGACTCAAAGCACTTTAAAAATATACAAACATAAGACATAAAAGTTAGGAGTTTCTGAAGGTTAGATAAGTGGACTGAATGCCTGATGAAAGAAGTGGGTCTTTAGCTTTTTTTTTAAAAAAAGTCTGTAAGGACTGTGCTTCTCTGATTGCACACGGTAAAGAGTTCCAGAAGGTAGGGGCAGCGTGGCTGAATGCCCTGGAGCCTGAGTTTGTCTTTTTTCTTGGCACTGACAGGAGGGATGTGCTGGCTGACCGAAGTGAGCGGGAAGGGATGTAGGGTGTTAGGAGCTCTTTCAGGTACTGTGGGCCTAGATTGTTTAAGGCTTTGAAGGTAAGTGAGCCAATTTTAAAATATGTTCGCCATTTAATTGGGAGCCAATGCAGGGAGTTGAGAACAGGAGCAATTTTGCTTGGTCAGTAGTCTGGCTGCTGTATTTTGTACTGTCTGAAGGCAATGAAGTTCTTTTTTTGGAAGGCCCAAGTAAAGTGCATTGCAGTAATCTAGTCTAGAGGATATAAATGCATGGATTAATGTTGGCATATCATCCGGTGGAATTAAGTGTTGTATCCTGGCTATGTTTTTCAGATGAAAAAAGGCAGATTTTATTACGGAGGAGATTTGCTGTTTAAATGATAGTTCTGCGTCAGTCAGCACTCTGAGGTTTCATATCTTTGCTGAGTTCAGAGCCTCCTAGCTCCAGGCATACATATACGTCTGTATCTCAATGTTAAAGCTCTTTGCAGACTTTTTTTTCGTTATAACACCTTAGATCACATATCTGAGCCCTTATAACTTTTTTGCGCAATATTTTTTTTTTTATTTAAACATTGTGCTCGCATTGGCATGCCACTCATAGTCTGGCCCTAAATAACTTTATTGAAACTCAAAAACATACCCCACTGTAAATAAATACTGATACTAAAATAGAATACTACTGTGTTTCAAACATAATAATAATGATACATTTCAAATTTTATTTTATATATATATATATATATATATATATATATATATATATATATATATATATATATATATATATAAAAATAACCAGTAAAATAGTTGGGACAGTATTTGAAAATGCAAAAAAACAAAGGCAGTCATTTGAAAATTCAATTCACCCTGTACTATATTGAAAACACATTCGGCTAGATTATGAGTTGTGCGTTAGGGTTAAAAAGCAGCGTTGAGAGGTCCCAACGCTGCTTTTTAACGCCCGCTGGTATTACGAGTCTTGAAATGACAGGCTCACCGCTCACTTTTTTGGCCAGACTCGGAAATACCGCAAATCCACTTACGTCAATTGCGTATCCTATATTTTCAATGGGACTTGCATAGCGCCGGTATTACGAGTCTGACCAAAAGTGAGCAGTACAGCCTCTCCTGTCAAGCCTGATACTGCATTTTAAAGTCAGTAGTTAAGAGTTTTACACTACAACGCCGTAGCATAAAACTCTTAACTAAAGTGCTTAAAAGTACACTAACACCCATAAACTACCTATTAACCCCTAAACCGAGGCCCCCCCCCCCCACATCGCAAACACTAAAATAAATTTTTTAACCCCTAATCTGCCGAACCGGACATTGCCGCCACTATAATAAATATATTAACCCCTAAACCGCCGCACTCCCGCATCGCAAACACTAGTTAAATATTATTAACCCCTAATCTGTCTGCCCTAACATTGCCGACACCTACCTACATTTATGAACCCCTAATCTGCCGGTCCAACGTAGCCGCCACTATAATAAAGTTATTAACCCCTAAACCTAAGTATAACCCTAAACCTAACACTCCCTAACTGAAATATAATTTTAATAAATCTAAATAAAATTACAATCATTAACTAAATTATTCCTATTTAAAACTAAATACTTACCTGTAAAATAAACCCTAAGATAGCTACAATATAACTAATAGTTACATTGTATCTATTTTAGGATTTATTTTTATTTTACAGGCAACTTTGTATTTATTTTAACTAGGTAGAATAGTTATTAAATAGTTAACTATTTAATAACTACCTAGTTAAAATAAAGACAAATTTACCTGTAAAATAAAACTTAACCTATGCTACAATTACACCTAACACTACACTATAATTAAATTAATTCCCTAAACTAAATACAATTAAATACAATTATCTAAAGTACGAAAAAAAACAAACACTAAATTACAGAAAATAATAAAATAATTAAAAGTTTTTTTTTTTTTTTTTTTTTTTTCAACAAAAGCTTTATTGAATGAACAGACATAACGTTACAACTGCAGTCAAATCATCATGTGTCACTACATGTGACAAATAGTATGAGATACATGGATAACAAGAAGAGATTTGTCCAGTGCAATACTTATATAACTTGACAACAATACATCTGGTCATTTATATCAATTAGATAAGTGCTTCAAATGGGTATCAATTAGCCACTATTACGGCAGAGTGCGTTGAGGCAGAGTCTTTATATATTTGAGGGCTATGCAACCTTCAGGTGTCTAGGGTGGTAAATCACTCTGCGGTCCATAATGTACTCAACACAGTCGGCGTGTCCTGGTCTTTGAAGTAGTTGGGGGGCCATTGAGTGGGGGAATCAAGAGAGAGGTCAGGGTAGGAAGGAAAGAGTCAGAGAAGGGGTTAGAGAAAAGGGAAGGGAGAATGAGAGGAGCGGGGAAAAAAAAGAAAAAAAGAAAATCTATAATACACCTGACTGTGTACCACGAACCACCAAGAGTACCTCCTATAAAGCGAAAAATGGTCATCTTACGGGGGCTACACTAAACTACAGGTCCCTGCCCTCCCAAATTAGTGTCATATACTCGTGTGTTTCTAGTTTCCCGATCCTAAGGTAGTGGAACCTTTCTAGGTTTAGTAAGTCTTGTACCTCTGCCCTCCATTCCTCTAGGTTTGGTATCTGAAGTGATTTCCAGTGTCTTGGTATGAGACCTTTGGCCCCGTTCAAAATCAAAAGGAACAGATGGCGTCTAGCTTCCATGGCTATCTTTGGGAGCTCATGATAGATCAGATATTTAGGATTTGGTGGAAGGATAATCTGTAGAAGCCTGCCGCTTTCGCGAAATACACTCTCCCAAAAGGGCTGTAAAAGTGGGCACTGCCACCATATGTGCAGCATCGAACCCTCCCCCCACACAGCCTCTCCAGCACTCCCCACCTGCGCGAGGGTATATCTTACTCAGTCTCTGTGGAGTGAGATACCACCTGCTTAAAAATTTGAAATGCATTTCCTGGAGCCTAGCTGACACAGATGCACGTTGGGCTTTGTGGAAAATCGTCCGCCAGGTTTTAGTCTCGATATCAACACCCAGATCTCTCTGCCAAGCAATAGCGTAAGAAGGCAACACCTCTCCATCCCCTTCCATGAGTAGTTTATATAAAATTGAAATCAAGTGGCTCAGTGGGGTCTCCGAAGTGCACAGCGACTCAAAGTGCGTTTTCAGTCTATTTAAGGAATCTCTATTCCCAAGAGTGCTAATATAGTGGTTCAGTTGAGCCACTCTGAACCATGAAGAAAAAAGTTCACGATCTCACTCAGCAAGCTCCCTTTGTGTTTTGACTGCCCCGCATGTTAGCGCATTGGAAATGGTGACAAGACAAGCCCGTGGTATGTGTTTTGATGGCAATGCCAATGTCTGGATTCTCCCGAACCGGAATCAGTGGGGAAACCATTGTGGAAATATGATTCCCCGTCCTGAGTAGTCTGTCCCAGATCTGCAGGACATCTCCAATCAGGGGGTAATGGGCAATCCAGCTCGGGCGGAGACCAGGGCTAATCCAGCCGAGTGCACCAACATTTCCCCTCCGAAGGATCTCTCCGTCCAAGGATATCCATGCCTTGTCCCGTGATCCACGACACCACTCTATGACGCGCTGGAGAGAAATTGCCTTAAAGTAGTCATTAAGTCGGGGGACCCCCTCCCCCCCTCTGCTCCTTGGGAGGTACATTGAGTTTTTTTTGTATCCTCGGCCTCTGCCCCCTCCAGATATATGTCTCCATTGCAGATTGTATTTGATGGATTAGATGGCTAGCAGAAGCCAAAGGAACTGCCTGCATTATATATAAAACTCTGGGCAGGACATTCATTTTGATGACATGAATTCGTCCCATCCAGGAGATGGTTTTATTTTCCCACAACGCGAGGTCTCGCAGAACCTCGTCTCTGATGCGTTTATAGTTCCCATTGACAATGTCTTTGACCGATGAGGCTAATGTGATACCTAAGTATTTCAAGTGTCCTGTCGTGATTTTCAATGGGCAATGAAAGCCCTGCGTTGTGAAAATATCTTGGGGCATCGAGACGTTCAAAATTTCTGATTTTGAAAGGTTAAGCGAGAAATCCGATACCCGACCAAACATCTCAAATTCTTCTAGTGAGGTCTGTAGTGATAGGGCATTGTCAGCCAAGGTCAATAGGACATCATCGGCGTACATTGCCAACTTGTGTTCCATACCTCCCGTTCTAATACCGCTGATGTTTGGGTTAGCTCTGATATGGCTCGCCAGCACCTCCATAACCAGGGCGAAGAGCAGGGGTGACAATGGGCACCCCTGTCTCGTACCATTGGAGATGGGAAAGGATCTCGAGAATAAGCCATTCACTCGGACCCGAGCATTAGGGTTGGAATATAGTGAAGTAACAAAGTTTATGAAACGTGCTCCCAAGCCCATTCTCTGTAGTGTATGTCGCATAAAGATCCAATTAACCCTATCAAAGGCTTTCTCCGAATCCGTTGGCACAAGGATCAACAGCGCGGAGTTGGCCCGTGCGTAAGAAATCAGCTGGATAACCCGAAGGGTGTTATCCCGTGCTTCACATGCTGGTATAAATCCCACCTGAGAAGCATTGACCAGTTGGGGTAGGAATTTTTTAAGGCGGTTCGCTAATACTTTGGCCAAAATCTTCACATCGCAGTTAAGCAATGAAATAGGCCTATAACTGCTGGGTTGGTTTTCAGGTTTTCCGGGTTTCGGAATAACCGAGATGAAGGCTTCTAACATTGAGCGCGGTAATGTAGGGGTTTCAGATAACTGATTGAACAGTTTAAGCAAGTGAGGTGTGAGGACCCCAGCAAATTTTTTATAGTAGCGTGTCCCGAACCCATCCGGGCCGGGGATTTTGCCCACTGGAAGGCTCTTAATGGCTGCCAAGATCTCATCAGAAGCAATGGGTGCATCTAGTTGTTCCGTGTCCTCCATGGCTATGCATGGGAGGTCAGCCGTCGCGATATAGTCTCAGATACCCTTTTCAGGTATCTGCTCTTTTCCCGTGGCCCCTTGTTTTTCAGTGGGAGTATGTAAGTTATAAAGGGACTCATAGAAGGTCCCAAATGTGTTGGCTATAGATTGGCCATCTCTGTGTCTCCCGCCCTCCTTGTCAACTATCTCATAGACATAGGATCTCAATCTCTTCCTCGCTAGAGCACGAGCTAACCACTTGCCCGCCTTATTGCTGTGCTCAAAGAACTGTTGGCGCAAAATAAGCGCTTTTTTGTGTTGCTCTTTCTGCAAGTGTCTCAACAAGGCCTTTCTAGCATCCGCCAGACCTCTCTGCCTCTCGAGGTTATTGGGATGGTCATTGTGGGCCAATTCTTTTTGGGCCACTTGGTCCATTAAGGTATTATAGGTGTCTCTTTTGGATTTACGCAATGCTGCACTGTGCTGCATTAGTAAGCCTCTAGTGACACACTTATGAGCCTTCCAGATGACCGAGTCATCCATAGCCTCGTTCGTATTTAACATGAAGTATTCTTCAATACTGCCGTGTAGCTTTTGAGTTAAGAGTGTATCATCAAGTAACTATTCATCCAATCTCCAAACGTACGGTATTATCGGAGTATTGGGCCAGTCGATTGTGCATCTGACTGGGGCATGATCCGACCAAGTGATCGGGTTTATAGTGCAACTCGTCGTGACCGTCAGACCCGTCGAGTCAGTGAGGAGATAATCAATCCTCGTGTACTTCTTGTGAGGGAAGGAATAAAAAGTGTAATTCCTGTCCGTCGGGTGGAGAGTCCGCCAAATGTCATGTAGGGCCAGCTCCTTAAATAAGCGAGTCAGGTGTTTAAGCACTTTGTGTGGAGTGCTGGAGAGGCCATCCGAGGCGTCTAAGGCTGGATTCAAAGTTACATTGAAGTCTCCTCCCACATATAATGTTCCCCTCTGTGTCTCAAGCAGTTTAAGAGCTACATTTTTGAAAAAAACATCTTGAGTTCTGTTTGGGAAATAAAGGTTGGCCAGAGTCATGGGCCTTCCGTATAATGTGCCTATCAATATGAGGTACCTACCTTTGGGATCTTTTAGTGTCTGTTCTATTTGGAATGGGACATTATGACGAAACAGGATCCTCACCCCATTCTTTTTGGTTGGTCCAGAGGCAAACTGAGCCACTGGATAGTGTCTGTTGTACCACTTAGGTTCTCTTAGCTTTGAATAATGTGTCTCCTGTATGAACACAATATCACCTCCCAATCTATGTAGATCTCAAGTGATAATGGAATGTTTCTCTGGGCTATTGAGACCTTTAACATTTATGGTGTAGAGGTCCAAAGTGTGTGGTCCGGTCTGTGGACACATGGTAAAAAAAAAAAAAAGGGGGGGGGGGATTGGGGAGGGTCAGAGGGAGGGGGATAGCGAAGCTGAGGAAGGATTAGATTTGTAAAGTAAGAGGGGAGGTCTATAGAGAAGGGGGGTGAGAATTTAGAGTGGAAGAGTGGAGGGAGACAAAGAGAGGTCCCCAGGCAACCGCAGATTAGGGGTTCAAACTCCCCTCCGCTAGTCCAATATAGTCTGGGGTATAATATAGTAGAAATGGAAAGGGGCAATCTGCAACAACAAATATGAATGAACAATAGGAGGTAATAACCTCAGCTTTCTTATGAAGAGTTATAATTACAATGTTAAACTTTGTAGGTAAAGTAACCCTAAAACATATATTAGTTAAATGTCAGAACCTGTATATAAACCAATCACAATCATCCTAGGATCAGAAGAACATAAAACACGTGGAGGAACGCTAGAGCCAGTTCCCCAATGCAACATATTAATCTATAGAAGGTTCCCGACCCACCCGCCTGCGACCCACACAAACCCAGATTAAAGAAATGACCAATTTACTCTCCTCCCCACCTGTTGTAGCCTGACCGTATTTGGCTATATCTGTTTGCATCTCTCTATTCTTCCCTTTTTTTTTTTTTTTCTCTTCCCCTTCCCCTCATGCCCCCCTTTTTTGCGAGCACATTTATATGCTGAGTGCAATATATTAGTTATAGGGGTAGGTTCAGTCTTCCCTCCATCTCCAGAGGCCACATAATTCTATACAGTTGCCAAAGGAGACGGAATCAAGATTTATTAGGCATTATTAATCAGAATGTGTGAGAAAGAAGGGAAATAACAACCTATTAATGAGACTAACAAAATGCATCTTCGATTATATTCAATCTGCAACACAAACTAGTCTTAAGAGCTCTTACAGCGCTGAGACAAAGCTAAAGACAGTCTCAAAGTCAATTCTTCCCATCTGCTGCTGACCAAAATTGCTCATATGAAAAAGGTCGATATATACCCCTGAACCCCGGTGAGGGAGCTCAAGGATTCACTACTTAGAGAGTCATCAGCTATACTTTAATTAGTTAAGGAAAATTGGGTCATTTTCAACTTATCTGTCCTGAAGCTCAGCTGGGCTGTAGGTCTCTGGTAAGGAAGTGTCCTGCGTCAAACATCTGGGTGGTGTGCCACAGCCCGGCAGGCCGGTCCCCCTCATGAGTAGGGACTATTCTGGATCAATAGCTCTCTGCGTCTCATGGCGCTGCCGGTCCGGGCTGTGCACGGTCAGCTGCTATACCTGGAGGCCTAATCTGCAAGCCAAAGGCCTGGTTGAAGGCAGGGAGATCAGCAGGTGATCTGAAAATGGCGGATGTGCCATTCTTAGATGCAAAGATACAGGTAGGGAACCCCCACCTGTATTGGATTTGCTGCTCTTTGAGTGTAGAGGTGATGTAGCGTAAATCCCTCCGCTTCTGTAGCGTTGCCGGACATAAGTCCATGAATACCTGGATCTCTGTACCCTCAAACGTGAGGGGGTGCTTGTTTCTTGAATGTCGTAGGAGTTCCTCCTTATCCTTGTATGATAGAAGTTTAATGATAATGTCCCTGGGAGGGGGCCTAGCAGGTGGCCTAGGTCTGAGGGCCCTATGTGCTCTTTCATCTGCAATTTCAGCCGCATTGTGGGTGTTTTTCAAAAATCTGAATAGCTCCTGTACATATTGTGCAATATCAGGCGGGTTCACCGTCTCAGGCACTCCCCGGAGCCTCAGGTTATTACGCCTGCTCCTATTTTCTAAATCTTCAATTCTATCGGTAAGGCTCTGTACAGATGCCTCTTGAGAATGTATGCAGTTAGCCTGTTGCTGCAGATCAGAGCGCATTTCTTCTTGCACCTCCTCCATTTGGTTTACTCTGCGGTCCACCACAGCAATGTCCTTTTTAAGCTCTCCAAACAGGAGTTTCACATCCATCATGGCTTCCTTGATATCATTTTTAGATGATAGATGCCTGATGTCCTCCTTGGTAACATAGTTAGTCAGTATGGGGTCTATGTTAGATGTCTGCATAGCTGCAGTCTGTCTGCACAATTCAGCTCCATCTCTATTAGTGCCTGGATTGTTTTCTGCTGCAATAAGGTAACTTTCCATGTTGGTGGACTGAGAGCCCTTAACAGGTTTAGATAAGCGTTTATTAGCCATTTTAAGAATTTCACGGCCAGAGGGTGTCAGTCCTGTATTGCTTATAACTCCTTATATGTTGGGACAACAGGCCTAGTAGTTGGAGTTGGAGATGGAAAGGTAAGGTGCAATGATTCTCAGATAAGGGCCGCAACCAAAATGTTAGCCCTAATGTTAGCAATCTTATAGGGATCAATGGCCACTTTAGGATACTAATGTTATTATATGCTTATTGCAAGGATTCACAGATGAGGGCCGCAGCCAAAATATTAGCCCTAATGTTATCAATCTTTTAGGGATCAGCGGCCACCTTAGGATACTAATATTATTGTATGCTTATTGCAGCAATGTCCCTTAAGCGTGCGGCCAGTTATGTGTGATCTTTAGTTCTAGGCTTCCCCGCTGTGTCAAGCCAGACCCCAGTATTTGGCTAGTACTCTCACCTGCTCCACTTCTGCAGGAGACCACGTGGGTCAAGCGCTTCTCCTCTTGAGATCACTGCTGCTTAGTCCCCGTAGTCGGCCGTTGTCCCGTGGTCGATATCAAAGCCCAAGACCCCTCCACGGAGCTATGCCTCTTGCTTCGGTAAGTCTTCTTGTAAGCCAGCGCTCGGCCACCTTAGCGCCACTGCAATCGGCAGTTCGGGTAGCGTTTTTTGTCGGTAGGATTACAGCCCTGGGTATTAGACTATTGTAAGGCGAGTCTGTGTGTCCGCACCCAAAACAGTGCTCTCCGTTCCTGGTGAGTCACTTTGGACTTAATAATTGCACACAGGTATCAGAGCGATGATCTAGACACATTCAGGAAGCCTTTTCAATCAATTGAGGCAGGTCCCGCTCTGCTGTAGGCCCCACTGCGTGTCCCTGCTAACAGCACCCACAGCTCAGATATCAGTCCCCAAGTGCAGGGGTTAATGTCTGCTTGGTTTAGTAAAGTGATAGCTAACTTATTGTAGGTCCTGACAGGCTATGGGTTACTTAATATCTTACATAAGGATGCTGAGGCTTCAGAGCTAACTTAGTATGCGGCCATCTGCAAGTGCGGCCAAGCTCCGCCCCCATAATTACAAGTTTTTTAAACTAATTACACCTAATCTAATCCCTCTAATAAAATAAAAAGCCCCCAAAATAATAAAAAACCCTACCCTATACTAAATTACAAATAGCCCTTAAAAGGGCCTTTTTGCTGGGCATTGCCCCAAAGTAATCAGCTCTTTTACCTGTAAAAAAAGTACAATACCCCCCCAACATTAAAATCCACCACCCACACACCCAACCCTACTCTAAAACCCACCCAATACCCCCTTAATAAAACCTAACACTAACCCCTTGAAGATCACCCTACCTTGAGAAGTCTTCACCCAACCGGGCCGAAGTCCTCAACGAAGCCGGGCGAAGTGGTCCTCCAGATGGGCAGAAGTCTTCATACAAGCCGGGAAGAAGAGGTCCTCCATACGGGCAGAAGTTTTCATCCAGGCGGCAGCTTCTATCTTCATCTATCCGGCGCGGAGTGGCTCCATCTTCAAGACATCCGATGCGGAGCATGCTCTTCAAACGACATCCAACTGAAGAATGAAGGTTCCTTTAAATGATGTCATCCAAGATGGCGTCCCTTCAATTCCAATTGGCTGATAGAATTCTATCAGCCAATCGGAATTAAGGTAGAAAAAAACCTATTGGCTGATGCAATCAGCCAATAGGCTTGAAGTTCAATCCTATTGGCTGATCCAATCAGACAATAGGATTGAGCTCGCATTCTATTGGCTGATTGGATCAGCCAAAAGAATGCAAGCTCAATTCTATTTGCTGATTGCATCAGCCAATAGGATTTTTTCTACCTTAATTCCGATTGGCTGATAGAATTCTATCAGCCAATCGGAATTGAAGGGACGCCATCTTGGATGACATCATTTAAAGGAACCTTCATTCTTCAGTTGGACGTCGTTTGAAGAGGATGCTCCGTGTCCGATGTCTTGAAGATGGAGCCGCTCCGCGCCAGATGGATGAAGATAGAAGATGCCGCCTGGATGAAGACTTCTGCCCGTCTGGAGGACCACTTCGCCAGCTAGGTGAAGACTTCTCAAGGTAGGGTGATCTTCAAGGGGTTAGTGTTAGGTTTTATTAAGGGGGTATTGGGTGGGTTTTAGAGTAGGGTTGGGTGTGTGAGTGGTGGGTTTTAATGTTGGGGGGGTATTGTACTTTTTTTTTACAGGTAAAAGAGCTTATTACTTTGGGGCAATGTCCCGCAAAAGGCCCTTTTAAGGGCTATTTGTAATTTAGTATAGGGTAGGGCTTTTTATTATTTTGGGGGGCTTTTTTTATTTTATTAGGGAGATTAGATTAGGTGTAATTAGTTTAAAAAACGTGTAATTATTTTATTATTTTCTGTAATTTAGTGTTTGTTTGTTTTTCGTACTTTAGATAATTGTATTTAATTGTATTTAGTTTAGGGAAATCATTTAATTATAGTGTAGTGTTAGGTGTAATTGTAACATAGGTTAGGTTTTATTTTACAGGTAAATTTGTCTTTATTTTAACTAGGTAGTTATTAAATAGTTAATAACTATTTAGTAACTATTGTACCTAGTTAAAATAAATACAAAGTTGCCTGTAAAATAAAAATAAATCCTAAAATAGATACAATGTAACTATTAGTTATATTGTAGCTAGCTTAGGGTTTATTTTATCGGTAAGTATTTAGTTTTAAATAGGAATAATTTAGTTAATTGTAGTTATTTTATTTAGATTTATTTAAATTATATTTAAGTTAGGGGTGTTAGGGTTAGGGTTAGACTTAGATTTAGGGGTTAATAACTTTAATATAGTGGCGACGGCGTTGGGGGCAGCAGATTAGGGGTTAATACATGTAGGTAGGCTGCGGCGACATTGGGGGCAGCAGATTAGTGGTTAATAAATATAATGCAGGTGTCGGCGATGTTGGGGGCAGCAGATTAGGGGTCAATAAGTATAATGTATGTGGCGACGGTGTCCGGAGCAGCAGATTAGGGGTTAATAATATAATGTAGGTGTTGGCGATGTCGGGGGCGGCAGATTAGGGGTTAATAAGTGTATGATTAGGGGTGTTTAGACTCGGGGTTCATGTTAGGGTGTTAGGTGTACACATAAAATGTATTTCCCCATAGGAATCAATGGGGCTGCGTTAAGAGCTGAACGCTTCTTTTTTGCAGGTGTTAGGTTTTTTTCAGCCGGCTCTCTCCCCATTGATTCCTATGGGGAAATCGTGCACGAGCATGTTTTACCAGCTCACCGCTACCATAAGCAGCGCTGGTATTGAGGTGAGATGTGGAGCTAAATTTTGCTCTACACTCACTTTTCTGCGGCTAACACTGGGTTTCTAAAAACCCGTAATACCAGCATTGTCTGAAAGTGAGCGGTGAGGGAAAACTGCTCGTTAGCACCGCACCCCTGTTACTGCAAAACTCGTAATCTAGCAGATAATTAAGACATTATTTTATGTTTTACTTTGTGAATTTAATCAAATCTGATGAGTGCAACACACTACAAAAAAGTTGGGACACTAGACAGTTTACCAATGTGTTACATCACCTATTCTTCTAATAACACTTATTAAGCATTTGGGCACTAAAGACACCAGTTGGTTAATATTAATTAGCAAGCTGAATTTTCCCCAATTCATACATTATGCATGTCTTCAACTGTACAGGGCCTTCGTTGCCTTGTTTTGCGCTCCATAATGCGCCATACATTCTTATTTGGAGACAGGTCAGGACTGCAGGCAGGCCATGCTAGCGCCTGCACTCCCTGCTTGCGCAACCATGCACTTGTAATCCGGGCAGAATATGGTTTGACATTGACCTGCTGGAAAATGCAGAGCCGTCCCTAGAAATGGTGACATCTGGTTGGCAGCATATGTTGCTTCAAAATGTATAAATATATTTCTGCATTAATGGTGTCCTCACAGAGGTGCAAGTTACCCATTCCATGGGCACTGACACACCCACATACCATGACAGACACTACACTAACTTTTAGACCTGACGCTGATAACAGCTTGGATGGTCCTTTTCCTCTTTGTCCCGGAGAACACAACAGTTTTTTTCCAAAAACTATTTTAAATGTTGACTCGTCGGACCACAAAACACGATTCCACTTTGCTACTGTCCATCTCAGATGAAACTGAGACCAAAGAAGTGTGCAGCCCTTCTAGACAGTGTTGATGTATGGCTTCTGCTTTGCCTAGTAAACGCGTAACTTGCATGTGTAGATGCAGCGGCAAATGGTGTTGACTGACAAAGGTTTACCAAAGTATTCCCGAGCCCATGTCAGGATATCCATTACAAACTCAAGACGGTTTTTGAGACAGTGAGGCCTGAGGGGTCGGAGATCATAAGCATTCAGAAGTAGCTTTCGGTCTTGCCCTTTACACACCGAAATTTGACCAGATTCCTTGAATCTTTTAATTATATTGTGCACTGTAGAAAGTGAAATGTCAAAAATCTTACTGATTTTCTTTGGGGAATGTTGTTCTCAAAGTGTTGGATTATTCGTTGACGCTTCTGTTGGCAGATTGGCGAGCCTCGACCCATCCTTCCTCTTGAAGGACTAGACCTTTTTTTGGAGGCTCCTTAAATACTATAATTATCTCACCTGTTTGTCATCACCTTATTTCAACTTGTCACATCGCTATTAGTCCTAACTTGCCCCTGTCCAAACTTTGTTGAAACATGTTGCAGTCATCAGATTTTAAATGAGAGTATATTTTCTAAAATACATTATATTCAAAAAGTAAAACATCAAATAATGTGTTAATAATGTGTTTTCAATATAGTACAGGGTGAATTGAATTTTTAAATGACTCTTTTTGTTTGTTTTTTGCATTTTTCATACTGTCCCAACTTTTTTGGAATTGGGGTTGGATATTACATTAACTTTGCTGGTCTATATGAGGAAGTGTGCCTAATGGCACAGGAAACGCGTCAGATCATTTGTTGTTATAACATGGATTTGAAAAAAGATAGGTACACTTTTGATACAATAAATAATGGACTTTTTAACTGCATCTAAGTGAAGTATGCATATTTCTTCTTCTTGGCATTCATATTATAAGGGTATTACCTGTTCCAGGTACTAAGTGGTTTGAAAGTGAGAAAATGCTGCTTTGCGACAATTATTGTTAGCCCCTTTCAGCACAAAACATGTTAACCTAAGCCAATCTTTGCATTCACATGAGAGTGATACTGATTTTATAATAATGTATCTACCTTTTTAAGATGTTATTTTTATTGCATTTTAGCAAGTGTGGAAACTTAGGATCATCCATGTTTCTGTACCACCTGTAATGAGGATGGACTTTCTTTACTCAGAACTGCTTAGCTGCACAACGGTGCCTACACTTAACAATGGGCACAGTTGTGGAGTGCTCCTGACTTGTATGTATGGATATTTGACATGCCCAGCCTGATGTCAACTATTTTGCTATTGGCCAGAAAACAGAGTACTGGAGACGAACTTGACTCCACCATCCACCGTCTTATTTTTATACTTAATTGTTTTTAAATTATATATATATATATATATATATATATATATATATATATATATATATATATATATATATATATATATATATATAATAAACGTTGCTTTGTATAGTTGTTAGTATAATGTTGTTGGTTATATAGGGATACTTTTCCTTAACCAAATGCGACTACGTACAATGTCATCTTCTTTATTTTCTGTTTAATAAAGATAGAACTTGAAAAATTATGGCAGCCACATACATATTGTCTACTCCCTTTTTATTTGTAGATTCTAGAGAATAAGTGATTGAAGTAAACAATAAATAATGGATTTTTTAACTGCATCTAGGTGAAGTCTGCATTTTTCTTCTTCTTGGCATTTACTGTATATTACAGTATATGAGTTTTAGCTGAATTTAGCATATTATATGTGTCTTGCATATTATATGAGTTTTAGCTGTTCTTCTGTCTTATCAGTAATGAAGCAAACATGACAAATACAGTGCCCAGTAGGTCTGGCCAGTCCTTTATGGCAATGGGACAGAGCCTTGGCATGGTGCTCTTTGTGTGGGTTTGATTTATTTTAGATGTACATTATTTTGTATTTTTTTATTTGTTGCGCGAACAACAATCTTAGCAGCAATTTCAGGCATGTGGCTAGTTCTGACTTTGTATATTAGAACAAAAGTATATTTTTACAACTATTTTGAGTTGCACTTTTTATGTCAAATATCTGGTGTTGGAACTATTCAAATGCAAGAAACCACTGCTGATAGTATTACTTTGCACAATGAATAATGAAAAAAATGCACATCTTTTGATACAGGTTTATCTCTAGACTGTTAGAATCACTGATCTAGAAGGTGATGGGCCACTAAATATTTGAGATGGTGATCCCCTTTTTGGATTACTTTTATTTGCTGGCAGATGTTCTCTGTCCTATTTATAGCTGAATGTCCTTGCCTAAAACCTATTGCTTAATTAACTGCTGTTTAATCTTCCTTCTCACACTCGTCTAAGGGAGGAGGTAATAATTAAAAAAAAAAAAAAAAAAAAAACTTTTTTAGTACCTTGTATCATTACTTTTTTCTGCTGACCAGACGTGCAAAGCTGAAATACTGATACAGCCCTTTGGCAGCTTTAACCTTATTTATGGGAGCAGGAAACCTAAAGAAAATTAATTTCATAGAGGATATAAAAACAATCTGTCAGCTACATATTGTTTTTAGTAGATTCAAATTGTGATGAATAACAAAAATATTAAGCAAAGAAAACAAAATCTTATGATGCAGCAATACATTTATTTTTTTTATCGCTCATAGCTGTGTTGTAATGAAGTGACTGTTACTGAACGGTTGATTAAAACTTGACGTCCCAATATGGGACTAGATTTCAAGTGGCCCTCTGACATTTGTGCACAAGCATTTTTAGCGTGCATATTAGAAGTTAAAAAAGTAAACGTGTTTGCTCAAATGTGTTTTACTGTGTATTTACTGTAAATATTTAAAGGGACAGTCTAGTCAAAATTAAACTTTCATTATTCAGATAGGCCATGTAATTTTAATCAACTTTCCAATTTACCTTCATCATCAAATTTGCTTTTTTCTCTTGGTATTCTTAGTTGAAACTAAACCTAGGTAGGCTCATATGCTAATTTCTAAGCCTTTGAGGGCTGCCTCTTATCACATGCTTTTTAAATCTCTTTTCAACACAAAGAGACAGAAAGTACACGTGGGCTATATAGATAGCACTGTGTTCAGGCACAGGGGATTATTTAAGATTTAGCACAAAACAATGCTAAATGCAAGACAATAGATAATAAACAGTCACAGTCATGTGATCAGGGGGCTGGAAGAAGGTTCCTAGATACAAGTTAATCACAGAGGTAAAAAGTATATTAATATAACTCTGTTGTTTATGCAAAACTGGGGAATGGGTAATAAAGGGATTATGTATCTTTTAAAACAATAAAAATTCTATTGTAGACTGTTCCTTTAACGTTCCAATGTTCTTCACAATAAGGAAAATACTCTTTGTATTTTGAAATTGATATTCCTATTTCTATTTTGCATTTATATCACTCAACAGAAATCAATAGCAGTTCTATTTGTCCGCTCATATGACAAATCAAAAGCTATTTTTTTTTTCTCGATAGTCTACGACAGAATGGCTAACCTTCGCACCCCAGATATTTTGAAACTACATTTTCCATGATGCTTAGGTGCTTTGCAGTCTTGTTGAGCATCATGGGAAATGTAGTTCGGAAACATAAGGGGTGTCAAGGTCAGCCATGAATAGTCTAGGGCTTGCTAACATCTTCCTGTTGGACTAAATCCCTCACATAATTCTAAGAAGACACACAGAAAATAGAACTCCCTGAGCTATCCATTAATGGTATAGGGCACGCTAAAAAAGGCTTTGTCCATGTTAAAATGCTTTGGTTAAAATATATAACCATTGCTTGCCTGATTGTACATTATTCCTTGTGTCAGGTTGTGCAAAAGCTAACACACCATGCCCCATCCATTGCACATCACTTGTAATCTAACCTATAATTATTTTCCTTTATCTCTGAGGCAAATGTGAGAGATATATACCTGTTTTTTTTTTTTTTTTTATTTGTTTAAAACTAAGAACAACTCACCAGAATAACTATTCTAAAGCATTTACCACCTCTTCCTACTTTAATCTGCTTGGTTAAAGAAAACTAACAGCTAAATCTGTTCTGAATTCAGACTTTGACTAGAAACCATATAGAGAGACAAATGGGCTTGCACATGTCTTTAGTACTCTATACTAGCAGTGTTTTGCAATAATGTTCGTAGCAATGTTATATATTGTTGCAAACCTTACTGCCATAGATTGTTCCTAAAGTCCTATGAGCCTACCTAGGTTTATTATTCAAAAAATAAATTCCAAGAGAATGAAGAGCAACATCTAAAACATTTCCCCCCTCAAGCTGTGTTTCAATGTACTTATTTCTATGGGCTAATATAATAGATGCTTTTTAGCTTGGCAAAGGGCCTTGTTCTAAAGACGATGTTATGTTCAAAATTCATTCAGAATCTCTTCACCTATATTTTTCTATAAGTGCTATCACCATATATAGTTCTGTGTGGTACCCATTTTAAATGATATCTCGCACATTAAACAAAAACCTATTGCTAAGTGGGTAAAACAATTACAATTATAATATCTTTGGAAACAACCTTGAAGCACGGTTAGTAAAAAAATGGACATGTAAAATACTCACAGTTTAAAGTCTTCTATGCGCCAAAAGGTGAACAGTTATGAGACACTCGCAGGTGTGACAAACAATCTTTTTGAATTGCATCATTTTTGAGTTGCTGTGGTTGAGTTTTTTCATAAACATTTTACCTCATGAAGGGGTTTTATTGAAACTATACATCTAAAATATTTTGTTAAACCACTTAACGACCTCCGACGTTCCCTGGACGACCTGTAGTCTTTCACATAGCCCTAATACATGCAGCGGAAAAAAGCACAGGTCTTGGCATTGTCGGTAAAGCTGCAGTAGTAAAACCCATAACTACCGCGGATGTAAAGGGCGCATTGGTCGTTAAGGGGTTAAAATATTTCCAAATAAGATGGTCATCACTTTTCATATCTTTTTTGACCAGAGATTTGCTCTTTCGCTGTGTCCTAGTAGAGTCCGATAAAAATTAGCACATATACTGATCTAAGGAATCGAGGGTAGCATGTTGCAGGGGTAAACTCAATTAATAAAACTGCAGTATGCGGGGGCGTGTCTGGAAGGCGGCCATGATCAGCAGCAATTTCATGAAGCTCCTTAAGTGCGTTTACATTTAAGGTGAATAGTTCTCCTCAAACTTGCCAGATCTCACTGAAATGTGTTAAACTTGTATTGGAGAAGAAAATGAGCTAAATGACACTGTGCTCTAAAATATATATCCTCCACTGGGTTCAAACAGACAGAACCTGGAAGGTAGGCCACAAATACGCCACACGCATGCACAATCCCCCTCGAGTACACAAATTACTCGAGTAGAACAGTATTCATCTGCTACAAGCTATTACAAAAGCCACAACATTAAATAAAGCTGACAATATGGAGAACTTCCATGCTACATTACAAGCCAAACTAGTCGCCCTGGATCAACTAATAGATCGCAGGTTTACGGAACTAAGAGACATCTGCCAGGTGTCAAACCCGGTGAGGATACCACCTGCAGTACAAGGAGGCATTCTAGTGAAGTCGGACACTACATGGTCTAATGGATCTGCAGACCCGCAGCCTAGATTGACCTTACGCGAGGAGTGGCGCCAACCTAATTTGATGCCTCAGTGTCAAGCCCGAGAGATCTCATGCCTGAGGTCTTACTCACGGATTGTTTATTGTTGCCCTCAGCTCCCATAGGAGGGGATGCGGCCGGTCCCCGTGGGGGTGCAGAGACCCTTGTAGCTGTGTCGGGAGGAAGCCCTTCAGTTTGAGTCAGGCACTCAGAGGCACAGAAGAGCCTGGCAGGCAGCGTGCAGTGGAGCGACAGCCCGGGGTTGCTATCAAGCAAGCCGTTGCAGTTATGGTCTGTCATGACATCTACTAGTGACTATACAGCTGGATGTTCGACATTGCGAGTTGTGCTTCCTTTCTCTCTTTACTGCAGCATCAGAGTAGGAGTTGGGTAGTTTTGGAAGCTATGTGTTGGTCGCCATGCTCTCATTTGCTCATATGGGGTCATTCTTGCAAAGGGAGTGTAATTAGGTTTGAGGATCCTCATCATTACACACATAACTATAGCAGCCTTCTCTTTATCATTTTTACTCATGCAAATCATTAGGTTTGGCGTCGACCTTGAGCATGTGTTTGTCAGCTAGACGACTCCAGATATATGACTGTGTTTGATAATAATATGACATGTGAACTTTACCGGGACTGCTGAGGGGTATTTTCATATATATCTGAGATCGCTAAATCAGACTGCAGTCACTAACTTATGGTGTTAAATAATTTACTACTTTTTCATAGGTGACAAATGGTGTATACATGTGACACCGCTAACCTCATTAGCAGTTCTTTATAACGCAGCATTTGGTTTTATAATCTCATTAATAACCAGGTCATTACTTGTATTATGCACTGCCTGATGCTTCTGGTCTAAAGTTTATTTATGGGGGGGGAAATAATGTGTATGTAATGGAGCTTGCCTCTAAGGATGGGTTGGATCCTCCATAATCTACTAAACATATATTTCAGTATATAATAAGGTTTGTTGAGCTAGAATTACCTAAATTACCTTAAGTGTACCGCCCTGGTGAAGGAGATCCTAAAATATCTCTATATATTTAAAAGGCAGATCTCCCATGAATGTCTATATGGAGAGACTCAGCAAATAGTTAACCTTGCATAAGGTTTCTTCTCAACATATAGGGAGCATGGTCATTTATACAACTAGGATAATAGTTGTTTTTTGAGCTAGGGGAGATATAACTAAAGTGATTTGGGTTTTGGCAGAAGCTGATTCTACTTTATCTTTTATTTCATAATATCTGTGTCAAGCTGTCCTAAGAGCATCTCCGTTTCTGAATAAGGAGAGTAAATATGTTATTATGTTATCTACAACACAGCTAATATACATGGAGTTCCCTCTATGATAATTTTAAGATGTTCTGGGTTCCTTATGACAGGTCTTTATTGACCAATCTATAAGCAATACATATATATAGAGTAAAATATATTATCTTCCCCTACAGTTTACATGATAATTTCTTATCCATGTTTTACAAGTAGATGTTAGATATCATACTATCAGACGGACTAGTTTATTTGGGAGGAGTGTTTATCTAATTATATAAAACTAAAAAATAGGTATCATTACCCAACAGAAATATTGAGTATATGTGCCTTCAGTTCATTTAGTTGGGTTTCAACATTTAGTTTAGATACTTATATACGTCTAAGTTATATTACTGATGAAGATGTCTGTATTTTGTGGTATTGTTTCATTTTATGTTTCCTGTGTACAGGCTACTATGCACTAAAGATGTTGTATATGTTGTCTTCGCAATTACTCTGTAATGCTAAATACCTTAATAAAAATCTATGATTTAAAAAAAAAACAAAAAAAAAAAAACTGCAGTATGCAATGGTGTTACCTATAGAATAAATTGGAGAGATAATTAAAAAAAAAAGTTTTCTATGATGTATAACATTTTTTTGATCTGACTTGCACTGTAATATTTTGCAGGTATTTTTGCAGGTTTTTTCAGGCTGTTTGTTTTTTAAAGCAAACATCCAAATAAATTCCCTGAATACTGAACTAGTTTTAAGTACAAAGTTATAGCTTTATCTTTACATTATTATATTGGGATGCTCCAGATTGGAGGTTAACCTATTAACTGTTGAGCCATTTTCAACACTGTCCTCAGTTTTTAATTGCTGTTATATTTAAAGGGACAGCAAAGTCATAATTAGACATTCATGATTTAGACAGAGCATACAATTGTAAACAACTTTCCAATTTAATTATATTATTTAATTTGCCTCCTTCTCTGGTTATCCTTTGTTAAAAGGTTTATCTAAGAAAGCTCAGGAGTAGCAAAGAACCTAGGTTCTAGCTGCTGATTGGTGGCTGCATATACGGTACTGTGCTAAAGTCTTAGGTCACCATTAGATTTGTTTTCGCAATGATATAATGACCATATAAAATTATTTCTCAGTCTGTTTATTAGAAAACAACCAGAAAATACAGGATATTTGTATGCAGCATTAAAAAACAGAAAAAATCAGCTTCTATAGGTTAAAGTGGCAAGTATTTAGTGTGACCTCCCCCTACACTTGAGCAATAGCAGGAAACTGGCTCTCATAAACCTAAATAGCCCGAAACCATAATTAATATCATTGCTAACACCAGTATTTGTCCTACTATTTCATCTCAAAATTACTGCTGTGAAAATGGTCTATTACACCAGGTTTGTCAAGACATGCTTGAGCATTACATACACATGTGGTATGAGTTGAATTAAGTGGAAGCTTGCTAATAAGACCGACTTTCAATCACATAATTCCATTCAAAATGACAAAGATGACAGAATTTGACAGACATCACTTTCTGGATAAAGGGTACCTGACTGACATTAGAGGTATATATATATATATATATATATATTTGCAAACATGATAGGTCTGTTATTTAACAGGCCTAAAAAAAGATAAATCTGCCTTTGTCCTACTCCCTATTTAGTAATTTAAAATGTATGTGTCTATGTATTAATATGCCCACCCCATGTTGTTTAGCTATGTTAAAATACCCTTGCAGAAAATCTGTAGAAAAACAGTGAGGTTCTGTCTGTGTCTGTTAAATAAAAATGACAATGCTGTGATTTTGCTTGAAACAATTTATGGATAGCAACCTTTTAGTGAGTGAGTTAAGACCTTTGGCGTTTTGGGAGATAATCTTTAACAACTTGTTATCCATTTCCAAAACTCTGCTGTCCAGGTGTTAGTGGTTTCAGTATGAGAACCTAAGGAGGGCCCAGTGAGGTGAATATATACGTGTATGTGAATATATAGCAATGGTGTCTTAAGTAAGAATCACACGCACCTACCTCTGAAGTCACAATATGGAATTGGGTGGTAGAGGAGGGACCAAAGGGAAGAGGAAAAGAGCTGAGATATAATTAGATAATATAACTGGATAAGAACAAACAATTACAATATGTTTTACAAACATTTCTAAATGTATAGGGTATTGAAAATATTGATCAGTCAAGATTGACTGTATGGAAATTTGGGGGAAGTAGTAACTTAATGTAAACTAAGTTAATGGGCTGCCTTTCATGCCTGTTAGGGGCTCGAGGGCACTGGGCTAGACATATTGGGGCCAAATTATCAAATGGCGGGCGGACATGATTTGCTGTACTGAATCATGTCCGTCCGACATCGCTAAATACTGACAGTGATTTAACATTGCACAAAAAGTTCTGGTCGACTGCTTGTACAATGCCGCCCCCTGCAGGACATACTTGAAAACAAGAGACATCTCAATGTATCCTTCCTGGTAAAATATTTTATAAATAAATTTGGCAGTCTATTAAGTAGAGCCAATAGACAGAGATCTTTTTACAGCAACAAACTCCATTATCGTTGTGCACTAGCTGCTGGTTCTTTGGTAGGTATTGATCCTACTTCCTGCAGAGACGGAGAGTAGGTTGATCTATTCCTTTTGCTGTAGAAACATATTAATCACTTTCTTTATCTCTGTAGATCACCTAAACACAAAAGGTAAACCCCCATCTAAAGCTGTTTCCCAATTCCGGGAGATGTTGTGTTAGTTATCTCACCTCTTTCCTTTTCAATAAAGGCTGTGGGCTTAAGTCTGCAAAAATTGTATTGTATGACCCTCCATTTGAAAGGATTGATGTTTATGGGCTGTCAGTACTTTTCCTTTGTCAGTTGTTACAAAATGGATATTTGCTTGCATAATATCTGAATATATATATAATTAAGATGTGTGTGTGTGTGTCCATGTACCTATCCTGGGAAAGTATTACATCCATAGGATGTTTAATAAAAAATAAAAAAAATCGAAATATGCTTTCAATATCTAACTATCCTACTGGGTCAGGTTTGTAAAATCTTATTTACATGTTAACATGAAGTTTTTCATGACCCTGTTCCCAAAGCCCAAATACAATAAAGACTACCAATCGATAAACGAAAGAATGTTTTGTAGTCAGATTTTTTACAAGCCAGCTGTTTAGATCCACAAACAATATGAACCAATGAGAATACTTCTCCAATTATGTAACATCAAGTAAGGTGCATGTAAAGCATGCTTGTAAATATTGTATATGCTATGTAACTGTATGTAAGTATGTATTGGGTATTTGTAAAGTGCGGCTAATCACCCGTTAGGGTCTCAAGGCGCTGCTCATTTGTATCAACCTCAGAAGGATGAAAGGCTGAGTGGACCTCGCCGGGGATCGAACCTGCAACTCTTGGGTTGCTACAGCGCTCAGCCACCGTGCTGAGCTATCTGTCCGGCTTAGGACTAATGCTTGTTTTGTAGTTGCCTTGATTATTGATCTAATATTAAACTTTGCATTGATTGAACTCAGCAATCTCATTTATTAATTGTTTGTAGTTCACTTATATTCTATTGTGTTAACACCTAGTTATATGATATATCTTATAGAAGGGGTTAGGAGCTTTAACACTGAGAATAGTGTGCTGGCGGGGAACACAATAATTAAATTCTGTTTGTCGGTTCTTGCTATTTATGTTAATTTTATAGAAACCTAAGAAGCTAGAACCTAGTCAATTGTACCTGTTAACTTGATATAGGAATATCTAATTGCATAACTAGATAGATAGATAGATAGATAGATACATTATCACTTTAAATTCAACCCAAACGAAATGATTAAAACTAAGAAAAGATTAATTTAAGAGTTTCAAAATTTTAGACTTGTAAAATTTGAAAATGATGTCCCAGGGAAGGGCTGAGAGAGAGGAGAGCTATTTAAAAACAAAAATAACATTTTCTTCTATGTGAAAAACATAGGAATTTAAGTATTTCTAACGCACCTTTGGCTTTAGTGCAGTGTTGGGTTAGCGCGCAAGCTATGAGGTGCATTTGTGTTTTGTTTTTTTGTAGCGCACCCCATAGAAGGGTGTGGAGAGAAGTTAGCCCAGTTCTGAAAATAACGCACCTGAGTCTTTCCCTCGTGTGCTAACTTTTTCCTTCCATCTTGAAATATGCAAGCAAATCCGTTATAGTGATATTTTAACTTAAGCACAGTTACTGCCCAAGCGAAAATAAAATTAGCGTGCCACTTGTAATCTGGCCCTCTGTGTGTAAATATAACAAATATGAAATCACACAAACATTTGTATTGTAAATTATATTTTAAATCTTGTGTTTAATTATTGTAGTAATAGAAGATTCAAATATAGTAAAACTACAGTGCAGATTTGAGCATTCCAGTTTATAATACAAATATGGATGAAACAGAATTGTTCAGTTTTCAAGTACTAACATCTGTCATAACCTGATTTCTGATCCTATTGTTTTGAACAATAACGTCCATCAAGACAAGCAACATGAAAACAGCATGAAACAATGATGTAACAATATTTTTGTTCTGTACATTAAAGATGAATCTCTTTTTTCAGTTATCAGAGTAACTTACCTAAAAGAGAGGAAGAGGGCAAGTTTAAATATCTTATTTTATTTTTATTTAATGGAAATTGCTCCCTGTATATCAGACATTACAAAATAAGATATGATTCCTACCTGTTATGCATAACACCCAAGTTTGGGGGTCCAGCCAGTTCAAAAGTATTTGTTTTTTATCAAACATAGCTGGTTTTGCAGTATTATTTGGACCTGTATTATAATAACATAGAATACAAGACTGTAGGAATGTGGCATTATAAAGGATCATCAATTTTCATTTATGTTTCTGATATATTTTATTTGCATTTTTACATGCTCCTTTCTTTTGGAGACACCATAACAGAGCATCCAACTATACTATGTGACAGCATTGAGCATAAACAGCTATACAACACCTGTTTACCCCCCCCCCCCCCCCCCTGAGTCATATGGCAACACAGGAGATTGGATAAGGGCTCAAAACGTCAAAGAGAGAGAGAGAGAGAGAGAGAGAGAGAGAGAGAGAGAGAGAGAGAGAGAGAGAGAGAGAGAGAGAAAGGATTGCAGATGGGGAGGGGATAATAATGGTAAAAGACCATAATAAACAATATAAATTGGAGTATCTATAGCATGTTATAAATGGAAGTACTATAAAAAATAACTGAGTCAGGAACCACTTTCACTTATATTAACTTGTACAATCACTTTAAGACCTGAAGTAAACTATTACTACTACTTGCGCACCATTGGCTTAGTGCTCGAGCAATATTCAACATTACTTTTACTGCGTTCCCCCACTAAAGTCTACTATGTGAGGAATTTAGCACACCAGAACTATCCGGCATGCAGATGTTAGCCCACCCTTGACTCACTTGAGTGATTTAAGGGGAGGGGAAAGTGTTATGAGCAAAAAAAAAAAAAAAAAAAAAAAAAAGAAGCTCAATTGATTTTGCTTGGGTGATGTTAACTCATAGTAGTGCTGATATTTTTGTGCTCCAATTGTAATCTAGGCCTCAGTGTATTATTATATTTTTAAAAAATAATAAAAAGAAATGAAAACATTAACAAACAAATATCTACTAAATTCAGTACGTGATATGTTGTCCGAGTCAGCTACATGTAAAAGAAAGCATTTGCTCGTTTGTCCCAAATCATTGATTGATGTTTCTACTGAATATACCATTCAAATATCATATGATAAAAAGGCGATTAAGAACATTTGTTAAAAAAATGTAATGCAGCATATTATTATTATTCTTTATTTATAAAGCGCCAACAGATTCCGCAGCCCTGTCCATGGGTAACAAAAGTAAAAAGGACAGTACAATATGAGACACCAGACAAAATTTAACAAACAAATACAGGAGGAATTGGGAGCACTGTTCCCATGGAAACTTACAATCTAGATGGGTAGGAGGGTGAGAAACAGGAGGTGGGGACTGCAAAGGTGGGAATGATGTTAGTGTGGAGTTAGATGAGGGCAACTATTAGGCAAGTGGAATTCATTAGTTACTGATTTGGTGATAGGCTTCCATGAGCAAGAAGGTCTTTAGGGTGCGTTTAAAGGAGGAGAGGTTGGGGGAAAGTCTGACAGCTCGAGGAAGTGAGTTCCAGAGGGTTGGTGCCGCACGAGAAGAGGTCCTGTAGTCTAGCATAAGAGGAGGTGATGCTAGAAGAGGCAAGGAGTAGATCGTTGTTGGATCTTAGGAGATGGGCTGGAGTATATTTGCTGATGAGTGAGGAAAGGTATGGGGGGGCTGCATTGGTAAGGGCTTTGTAGGTCAGAGTGAGAATTTTGAATTTAATTCTGCTGTGAATGGGGAGCCAGTGAAGGGACTCACAGAGGGGTGCAGGGAATACAGAGCGTCGGGAGAGGTGGATTAGCCTAGCAGAGGCATTTAGGATGGATTGAATGGGGGAGAGGCGGGAGAGAGGAAGGCCGGTTAGTAGTTTGTTACAATAGTCAAGCCGGGAAATTACTAGGGAATGAATTAGCTGTTTAGTAGTTTCAGCACTCAGAAAAGGACGGATTTTGGAGATATTGCGTAGGTGGTTGCGACAGGATGAAGAGAGCGATTGGATGTGGGTTATGAAGGACAGATTGGAATCAAGTGTAACTCATAGGCAGCGGACTTGGGGTGATGGGGAGATAGTGGTGTCACCAACAGTGATAGTAAAGTTAGAAACTGGAGTAGAATTAGATGGGGGGATTAGAAGAAGCTCAGTCTTGGACATGTTCATTTTTAGGTGGTGAGAGGCCATCCAGGAACAAATGCGAGATAAGCAGTCACTGATGTGGGAAAGGACAGAAGGAGAGAGTGCAGGGGTGGATAGGTAGATCTGAGTATCATCAGCATAGAGGTGATAGTTGAAGCCATAGCTACTGATAAGTTTACCCAGTGAGGAAGTATAAATAGAGAAGAGTAGAGGGCCTAGAACAGAGACTTGAGGTACTCCAACAGACAGAGGCAATGGGGAGGAGGAGTCGCCAGCAAATGAGACAGAAAAGGACCTATTAGAGAGATAAGAGTGGATCCAGGAGAGGGCAATGTCACAGAGCCCAAGGGAGCTAAGAGTCCGTAGGAGGAGGGGATGGTCAACAGTGTCAAAGGCAGCAGACAGGTCAAGTAAGATAAGTATAGAATAGTGGCCATTGTTTTTAGCAGAAAGATGATCGTTAGTAACCTAGGTGAGGGCAGTCTCAGTTGAGTGTTGGGGACGGAAGCCAGATTGCAGAGGGTCAAGCAATGAGTTGGAGGATAGGAAGTGTGTTAGGCGATTAAAAACTAGTTTTTCCAGGACTTTAGAAGCTAACAGAAGTAGTGATATGGGGCGGTAGTTTGCAGGAGAATTGGGGTCGAGGGAGGGATTTTTGAGTATGGGGGTGACCTTTGCATGTTTGAAGGATGATGGAAATGAACCAGTAGTAAGGAATTGGCTGAATATGTGAGTAAGAGCTGGGGTGAGGGTAGAGGACAGAGAAGGTATTAGATGTGAAGGGATAGGGTCAAGGGGGCAGGTAGTGAGGTGTGAGGAAGATATTAGGGAACTCACTTCATTCTCAGTGGTTGGGGGGAAGGTACTGAGAGTGTTGGCGGGGGTGACCGGGGGCGGAAATGGAAGGTTGCAGTCTTGTAGTGGGATGTTACTTCGGGTGGTAAGTGTTCTGTTGAAAAAGTAGTCTACCAAGTCTTGAGCACTAAAGTCAGATGAAGGGGCAAGTGCAGGTGGATAGAGGTGAGTGTTGAAAGTGGAGAAGAAACGTTTAGGGTTTGAGGAGTGAGAAGATATGAGAGAAGAGAAGTAGTTTTGCTTGGCTAAGTGAAGGGCAGAGGAGTAAGTATAAAAAATGAACTTATAGTGTTGGAAATTGGGTTCAGAGCAGGATTTCAGCAGCACAGGAGCATTTTTGTAGATAGCAAAGATATAAAGCGTTAGAAACAAACAGGTCGTGAACAGTTGTAAGTTTGTTACAGACAGAGTGTGCATTCCAGAGGGCACAAGAAAAGAGAGGGGATAAGCGCTGTGGGTTAATGGAGATGAGATTGTTGGGATCGCGTGACCTTGAGTTTGTATTGTTGGAGACTGAGCGAGAGTGTAAAATTGTGTTGATTGCTGCAGGGCCAGGGTTAGGAGAGACGTCACCAGCAGCAAGCAGTAGTAGCAGTGAGAGTGATCATATTAAACTATACAAACTTAGGGCCCAATTCTCTAATGTTTTCTAGACTTCTGAGATTCTATAAGATGCTTCAGATCAGTATCATGAAAACCTTTTTATCATAAATCTAAAACAACTTTGCCCCCTGCAGATTTGCGGCCAATCGGCCGCCAGCAGGGGGTGTCAATCAACCGATCGTATTCGATTGGCTTGATTTCCGGGGATGTCTGTCCGCCACCTCAGAGAAGGCGGACAGGTTATGGAGCAGCAGACTTTAGACCGCTGCTTCATAACTTGTGTTTCTGGCGAGCCTGGAGGCTCGCCAGAAACACGGGGCATCAAGCTCCATATGGATGTTGATAAATAGGCCCCTAAGTCTGAACTTCAAATGAGTAGTAGATTTGTTTTCAGACAAATTTCAGTTATGTCTATTTCCACTCTTCCTCTATTATGTGACAGCCATCAGCCAATCACAAATGCATATGCTTATATTCTGTGAATTCGTGCACATGCTCAGTAGGAGCTGGTGACTCAAAAACTGTAAATATAAAGACCGCAAATGTTGTTAATGGAAGTAAACTGAAAAGTTGTTTAAAATTGCACCATGAATCATGAATTTTGACTTGAGTGTCTCTTTAAAGGGGAATTAAACAATTTAACAAATATAAGCAGTTAGAAACTGCATTTAAAAATACATATTTTGAAATAATTTACCACTATATACGTCTAAGTAGTGACTATAATGAAAAATGGATTCCTGATAGGAATTATGATATAAAAATTTGGCACGTCACCTCTCTCAACACCCTAAAAGGTTGTTGGGATATAAAGGCATGACACTTTGTGCCTCATCACAGGGTCACACAATGATGTATACCTCCTTTCAATAACTTCTCTAATTCACCCTGTTAAGAGAGTTGAACATATATTTGGATTATTGGATTTAATACAGTTTGTTCTACACCCTGTTCCAAATTATTATGCCAATGATATCTTTCTCATTTACCTAAATAATTGATGTACACAACAGTCAGCATAATTATCATGTTATCATCTATTAAGAGTACAATTCAAATTTTATTGAACAAACCTCCTAATGATAACAGTATTTTTTTTTCAAAATACAAAACTTACAATGCACTGTTCCAAATTATTACGCACAGTAAGTTTCAAAACACTTTATAGGTTGTAAAGAACTGAAAATTGTCATTTGTTGTGTTTGCAGCATATTTACTGAAATCAAAAGCTATTTCAATCAAACTTTGAACAACATTTTAACTTTTTAAACATTTTAACAGGTCACGTTACATTTTAACATAGGACCCCTTATTTGATAGCAGATTCACAAGTCTTGCATCAATTTAACTTGTGAGTTTTTGGACAGTTTCTGCTTGAATTTGTTTGCAAGGTGTCAGAATAGCCTCCCAGAGCTGCTGTTTGGATGTAAACTGCCTCCCACCCTCATAGATCTTTTGCTTGAGGATGCTCCAAAGGTTCTCAATAGGATTGAGGTCAGGGGAGGATGGAGGCCACACCATGACTTTCTCTCCTTTTATCCCCATAGCAGCCATTGATGCAGAGGTATTCTTTGCAGCATGTGATGGTGCATTGTCATGCATGAAGATGATTTTATTACGGAAAGCATAGTTATTCCTTCTGTATCAGGGAAGGAAGTGGTCAGTCAGGAACTCCACATACTTTGCAGAGGTTATCTTTACACCTTCGGGAACCCTAAAGGGGCAGACGAGCTCTCTTCCCATGATTCCGGCCCAAAACATGACTCCACCACCGCCTTGCTGACGTCGCAGCCTTGTTGGAAAAGGGTGACCGTCCACCAACCATCCACTACTCCATCCATCTGGACCATCCAGGGTTGCACGGCACTCATCAGTGAACAGGACTGTTTGAAAATTAGTCATCATGTATTTTTCTGCCCAATGCAGCCGTTTCTGCTTGTGAGCATTGGTTAGTGGTGGCCAAATGGAAGGTTTATTCACAGTTGCAAGACTCTGGAGGACTCTACACCTTGATGTCCGTGGGACTCCAGAGGCACCAGCAGCTTCAAATATCTGTTTGCTGCTATGTAATGGTATTTTAGCAGCTGCTCTCTTGATCCGATGCATGGATCCTGCAGAAATCTTCCTTGATGTGCCTTTATCTGCACAAACCCGTCTGTGCTCTGTATCAGCCACAAATCTCTTAATAGTGCGATGATCACACTTAAGTTTTCGTGAAATATCTAATGTTTTCATACCTCCTCCAAGGCATTGAACTATTTCACTCTTTTCGGCAGCAGAGAGATCCTTTTTCTTCCCCATATTGCTTGAAAATGGTGCTCTGCTTAATAATGTGGAACACCCTCCTTTAGTAGTTTTTCCTTTAATAGGGCTCACCTGGCGATCTAATTATCACAGGTGTCCGAGATTGTTTTCAGTGATCAATAGAGCCCTGAGACACAATGCCATCCATGAGTTAAACTGAAAAACAAAATATTTAATCTTTGTGAAACTGAAATATAATTTGCATAATAATTTGGAACAGGGTGTAATGATCTCAATAGGTGTCAATATATACATTTGCTCACTTAAACAATTGTTTTTATTTTTTCCAATAAAGAAGGTGCTGTAATATGTTTCTGGCTTCGTTAAATTAGCTGGATTAGTTTTATTATTACATTTTTTATATAAATATAACAAATGTACTTAATAAATTTTGATGTGTTTTTAGAATTACTTTTCACAATAGCATAATCAATGATGAAAGCCCTTTGGGATAAAATGTATTTTACTGCTCAGATTAAGAGGTAACTAATTGGTATAATGCACTTTGTCACTTTATGGTCTTTTTTTTACAAATGTCTTGATAACTTTGTTTGTATTTACAGAGGTATTAGGTACTGCCTGGTATTTATTGAGCAACCATAAATGTACCAGATATTCTATGTTTCTATATTACAATCAGCAATCTTGAAACAAATTTTAATTTCATATTTTATAGGTTTACTTATTTTATCAATTATTATTCAAGGTTATGAAAACTTAAAATGTTACTTGATTAAAAATGAAGACTAAGCAGGGCCTTAGTCTAAGTTAGTTCCCTTAATAGCATTATTTTCTGCACATAAAAATCCCTACACCAACAATGAATCGGTGGGGCATCTCTTGTAACAAGAATTTCTGAATCATTTGTAAAAGGCAGCGAAGAAGAAACCACAGGGATCACCTGTTTCTTATAACTAGCATAACCTACCATATCCCTGGATCCCTTAAGCATATCAACACTAGATGAAGGATTATACACGGATTATATCTAACAAGGATCTAGGGAGTCTTCTTCAGCCAAAAAAACGAGCTGCCACAGAGGTTAATCTTAGTTCTATGTATATGTGTTTGTTATAATCATGTCACAGGAGAAAATGTATTATGAAAATATGTTAATCTAGCATATGAGTAAGAATATCCTAGTCTTATTAAACATGACACTTTAGTTTGCTAAATAAAAGCATGGTTAGCATAAAACACCATACAGAAACATTACTAAATTTAATGTTAATCAAAATGAAACCTTCATGGCTAAGATAAAGTGTACAATTCAAACAATCCAAATCATTTGTATTTTTTTACCCTTTTTTCAAGAAGCAGGCTTTAATTGGGGCGTACCAAAACACCTTTATTGTGATGATTCACAGGGGGTGCTATCAGAATACCCAACCTATCACTTTAGTGTCCCAAACGGATATGTACAATGCTATACTAGTAGAATTCAAATACTAATACCAGATATAATATGATGAAATGAGGATATGTATGTATATATATATATATATATATATATATGAATGAAAAGAGAACAAAACAAATCAGCGCTAAGTGTGTAACCCCAAGACCAATGATCTAGATGTTAAATAGATGAGCCGGCAGCCTAATACCCGGAAAAAGGACAAAAGTCAGGTTCCCACCTAACAGTGTCCTAGATCCAATAAGTAAGAAAATGTGTGTGAGAAGAGTGGTATTTTGGGCGCACTGTTCACATGGAAGATTCTATATGACAGAGGACAAATAGTGAAACAGAAAAAAATATATGGGTTAATTATACTTAATGAATATTTCAAACCCAAGTCTTTTATGGATTAAAATATTCGTATGCTCTATAAAATATATATATATATATATATATAAACTTCCCTGCCTAACCTGGTCAGATCTCTCTTTTTTTATTATATAATAAGTCCATAAAATGAATGGATTAGTCCATACAACAAATAATCCAATTGAAAATCAAATCTGTAAGCAGGTCACCATATGTGGAATGTAGGCTTTGTTCATACTTGACTAATCCATTCATTTTATGGACTTATTATATAATTAAAAAAAAGAGAAATCTGACCGGGTTAGGCAGGGAAGTTTATATATATATATATATTTTTTTTTTTATAGAGCATACGAATATTTTAATCCATAAAAGACTTGGGTTTGAAATATGCATTAAGTACAATTAACCCATATATTTTGTTCTGTTTCACTATTTGTCCTCTGTCATATATAATCTTCCAAATCTTCCATGTGAACAGTGCGCCCAAAATACCAACCACTCTTCTCACACACACACACACACATATATATATATATATATATATATATATATATATATATATATATATATATATATATATATATATATATATATAGCTAAAAATTAGTATACACAACAATACACAAATGTGCATGGATAAACATAATATGGTACTTTCTATAGGATAAAGTCCGACTATGGGGCCTATGTATTAATGGTATTGTAGACCTGATCCGACAGTGCAGATCAGGTCCGCAAGACCTTGCTGAATGCGGAAAGTAATATACTCTCCGTATTCAATATTGCACCAGCAGCTCACAAGAGCAGGCGGACAGGGTTATGGAGTAGCGGTCTTTAGACCGCTGCTTCATAACTGCTATTTCTGGTGAGTCTGAAGACTCCAAAGAAACACAGGCCCACAAGTTCCATACGGAGCTTGATAAATGGGCCGCTATACGTCTATTGCTGACAATACTAGTCCATATGAGAATGTCCTTGAGCCTTACAAGGATCGGAAGAAAACCTTGTGATGTGTCTTATTATGTGGATAGTATGTTGGCTTCTCTGGGCTGCTCTTCTCCTTAATATTCTATATCATAAACAAACTTTCTGTGTAAAAAAACACAAACATCGGAGGGGGATTACTAGTGTGACTGTTTATGTGACAAGCCGATAATAAGACATATCACTGTACACACAAGAGGAAACAGCGTGTTATCGCTGAGAAACCCTTTGCAATTTGCAATTGTCTTAGGTGATTGTTAACCCCATGCTTTTAAACAATTGTTTTTAACCATTTTAATAAACAAATTGTTATCACTGCAAGCACAAGTCTGAGTTGGAGGGGAGAGGTTGGGACTGAGACCGCCCTATCGTTTGGATCAGTGAGCTGGAACACTGTAAGATCCCAGTCTGCGTCATTCAGCCCACTGGTCCTGCTACACTTGTGAGTACAACAATATCTGTCTTATTGTCGGCTTGCCACATAAACCGAGTCACACTAGGAGGCGCCCTCCGTTGTTATTCAATTGGGGCCTAGGCTTGCTCATGCAAGCTTACTTACAGCAAGTTAAAAAGCAGTGGTCGTACAACCGAAGCATCTTAACCTCTGAGGGGGCAGCCATAAATCACCCCAAACCTATTCCTTCTACGTGATTGGAAGGCCCTGTGCAATAAGTGTGGGCAGTGGACGTATAATGTCCAGTGCCTTCTTTCTGTAAAGACGGGCGGACAGATTGCCTAGTTGGGAACCATGTTTGTCCATCTAATGATATATTGGGGCCTAAATGTATAGAATTATTACAATATTTGTACACATTCTATGAAACAAGATATAGAAGGCGCCACATAGTGCAGATCAAAAGGTCACACAAATAAAAATCTACAGAAGGAATCAATCCTACTCACATGGTAAAAAGCAGAATAGGTGCTACACAGACAGGCCGGATCCAAAAAGTCGTCCGGCAGACTCTCAGGCAGTTCAACAGCAGGTGTTTTCCTCGTCCACAATTGAAGGAGTTCAGGTAAAAAAACAAACACACAGCAGACCAGCAGCCAGCAGAGGGGTGTATAGTCCCAAAGGGATAGGCGATCCAAAAATCTAGGTGGGAAAAAAATAGCAGTAGCACGATATAGGTAAAAGGTTATTTATTAAAACTTATTATTTAAAACAACAGCAACGCGTTTCTCAGTGGCACAGCACCGTTTGATCAGGCTATACAAACAATCTCACAGCTGTTATACTTAAAAAAACAATCCACCAATAATTATACAGAATGGTTACACACCCTCTGGATGACGTATAGAGCAGTGTTTTTCAACCATTGTGCCGTGGCACACTAGTGTGAGAGATCCTCAGGTGTGCCGCGGCAGACTGACAACAGTGTGACATATTTTTAAAATTTTGTTTGTTTTTTATTCTGGGCCGTTTTTTTATTTTGAGTGAGATGATGACTGAGGGTAACAGCGCAGCGGCAGCTCACTTCCCCGACCCGTGTTCACACTTGGAAGGAACCCCCACCCTCCACAACACGTGTCTAGTGCCGGTTCTACACGCCGAAACACTTCAATTCCCCATGCATGCTGGCGCAGCTTTGCTCCTACTCCAGAACAGTTCCAGCCAGCGGGGGTGTCCCTCTTTCAAATTTTGAAATATTGAGAGGTATGTGACAGGTTTATCAGGCATCATTTACAACCATGACATATTGACATTCATTCACAGACAATCATTATGATTGTTTGTGAATGAATGTCAATATGTCATGTATAGTTTGTAGGAGGCATGACATGACAGCACAGTGTGTGTGTGTGTGTGTATATATATATATATATATATATATATATGCTGTATTAGGCTACAATGTGTGATTTTGTAAAATTTTGGGATGGTGGTGTGCTGCAGGATTTTTTAATGTAAAAAAGTATGCCACGGCAAAAAAAAGGTATAGAGCGTATCAATAAAACCTGTTGCAAATTCCTCCATATACATCTCTCCAGTAACAAAATAAAGAAAGATAAGAGGCAATAAGTTCCCTAACATAATAAAACTACATACCAACCACCATAAGTCATGTCATTCAAGTCGAAAACTACTAACATAAATATTTGAGAGGGGGCGTGATCAAGTGACGTCACTGTCATATAACTGTCGATTTGATGTGGTATAAGACAATTATAAAGGTATGATACAAGCCTAAACATATGTTCTGGATGGTCACAAAGCTGACACTCGCAGTCGCCCCATTGGACATCAATATGAACAATCCGTGATGAAAGTCCCATAGTATGTGTCTTAGCCAAACAGTCAAAATCTAACATCACCCACCCACTTAAGGTTATCTACCTATTTAATAAATGAAATCACGGCCCTAGTATATAACCACGCCCATATTGTGATGCAAACACACAGTATTTAGTTAAAAAGGGGTAACCACGGTAACGGAGCAAAACAAAAACCATTGTAAGAGATAGATCCACTGTCAGGCAAAATTATTATCCAAATTAATACTGTATATCACCTAACTACCTGTGTGATACAATCTAATAAAAATAATACATTTAATGAACAATAACTGATGTGAATATTACGAGTGTTTAAAAGTGCAAGGAAGCCTCACTACCTATGTTGAACAAACTAATGGAAATTAATAAATATATTCAATGTGAATAATCAAAATAATCATAAGACACATGATATAAATATATATATTTTAAAACGGAATATTGTATTTTTATTATTAAAGGGACACTGAACCCATATTTTTTCTTTTGTGATTCAGATAGAGCATGCAATTTTAAGCACCTTTCTAATTTACTCCTATTATCAATTTTTCTTCGTTCTCTTGCTATCTTTATTTGAAAAAGAAGGCATCTAAGCTATTTGTTTGGTTCAGAACACTGGAAAGCACTTGTTCATTAGTGGATTTATTTATCCACCAATCAGCAAGAACAACTCAGGTTTTTCACCAAAAATGGGCTGGCATCTAAACTTACATACTTGCATTTCAAATAAAGATACCAAGAGAATGAAGAAAATGTGATAATAGGAGTAAATTAGAAAGTTGCTTAAAATTGCATGCTCTATTTGAATCACAAAAGAAAACAATTTGGGTTCAGTGTCCCTTTAATTTTTATTATTATTTTCTTTTATTATTGTTATTTTTTTATGGTCATTTTTTTGGTATAGGCGCCTCTTATAGATATTAGCTTAGACACATTGGTTGTGTGTCTGGGCATATCCTGTATTATAGAATGTTTACACATTGTTGCCATATAGTGCTCTAACCACGTGCACACTCCTGAGACTGCTTTACTATGCTCTCATGAAAAGGAAGAAAGGATAACTAGAGAAAGTGTTATTTTTTTTCAAGTGTTGAAATGTACTTTTACCTTTGGTTATAATCCATTTTACATGGTTCAGACAGAACATACAATGTTAAACAACTTCCAATTTACTTCTATTATCAATGTTGCTTCATTCTCTTGGCATCTTGCACTACTGGGAGCTAGCTTAACACTTTGGTAAACTAATGACAAGAGGCCATATATGTGTAGGGACCAATAAGCAGCTAGCTCCAAGCTCAAAAGTCTACCTAGGGCTCCATGTACTAAGCAGTCAGCGAGCTACCCGCAACAAATCTCGCGTCAAAACTCGCAAACTGATATGTACAAAGCCGTCAATTATGTTAAAACTCACATCTTTAAAATGGCGAGCGTACTTATCCGCCAAACCTCACTACCTCTCCATTTTTTACTGTAATTAGACACATTTGACCACCAACTCGCCAAAAACGAATGTACTAAAAAATCTATTTGTCCGCTCGCGTCAATCTCCGCCCCCACCTCGTTATTTTTGCCTCTCCACCTTTTAGGTTGCGGGCAAGGTACAAAACAATAGGAAAGTCACTCTAGACGCCAGTCTAGACATATATAAAAGGCAGTAATATCAGCATTGTACTTACATTGTTCATTTCAGCAGCTATGGAGAGAATTCTGTTTTTGTTTATTCTCCGTGTGATGCAAATCCGGGCTAGAAGACAGAATACTGGAAATGTAGCTAATCGTATCGTTAGAAGAAGGAGAGTTCGTGTCCCCCGTGTATTCCTTCCACGGGTTGGTTTGCACGGCCTTTCTGACCGAGAGATCATACAAAGATTCCGGCTTGATCGTGAATCGATATTACACCTGTATCGAGAGATTGAAGATCATTTGGAGCCGATGACTGCTCGTTCACAAGCTATTCCGGGACTTCTGAAACTATTAGCTGCATTGCATTTTTTTGCAACAGGCTCCTTTCAGGCAGTTTCTAGCGTCATTATTGGAATGAGTCAATCTGCTTTTTCACGCCACTTATCCAAAGTAATAGGGGCTATGATGGTTATTTTTCATCGATATGTTTGTTTGCCATCTACCCCTGAAGAATGGCAATCTATCAAGTCAAATTTCTATAGGATGGCTGGGATGCCCAATGTCCTAGGTGCCATAGACTGTACCCATGTTGCTGTAAGACCACTTCAAGCTCGTGAGGAGATCTATAGGAATAGAAAGCATTTCCATTCCTTGAATGTCCAGATGGTCTGTGACCCCAACATGAGGATTATCAGTGTCGTTCTAACTTTCCTGGCTCCTGTCATGATTCTTACATCTTAAGGCAGACTGGGTTATACCGGAAGTTCGAGGACGGAAATATGCCTGAAGGATGGCTTCTAGGTAAGCATAACTGGCGTCTAATTTGTCTCTCATTTCAATGTACAAAAATTGCGCCCAATTTGTCGACTGTAATCTGTATAGTTTAAATTTGTATTGTATAGTTCTGAATCTTTATAATTATTCTTATATTAATATTTATATTTATTATATCTTCTATTAGGAGATGGAGGGTACTCATGTACAGAATGGCTGTTGACTCCCTATAACAACCCACAGACCAGAAGTCAAGTACGTTTCAATGAAGCTCACCGATCTACCAGGGGGATTATTGAGAGGACTTTCGGTCTTTTGAAAATGCGGTTTCGATGTCTTGATCGTTCTGGTGGTGCTATGCAGTATGCACCAGAGAAAGTTGCAAAAATTATATTGGTTTACTGCATACTGTACAATATAGCAATTAAAAGAGGCTGTCCATTAGAAGATGAAGATCCAATAGATGCTGATGATTTACCAGAAGAAATATGTGTAGAACAAGCTAATAGGCGTGGAAATGCAACAAGGGACATGGTTTCAGAACAATATTTTGAAGATTAAAGTTTCAGTTGATCAATAAAAAACTTTCTTTATTAACTTGTCTCCATTTTTTTTTAAAGAATTAAGGTTATTAAAAATCACTCATGATAAACAGTTAAATACATAACAGTTGTTGCTCTTCAATTATCAAAGGTTTCAAATAAATAAAGTTTATGATCAAAGTTATTACAGACAATATATTATAGGTAATACATTGTCTTTGTGACATCACACTAGTGTCTACAGCTGCTCTCACTCTTTTACATAATGTGATTAGTGTAATGTAATCCCTCCATAGCTGATGCTAATTCATTGTATTGTGTCATTGAATTGTAGCTGTAACAAGCGACAGTATATTCAACAGTGCTTTATGTTATCAGATAGGATTTTTGAGTTAAAAAAGACTTGCTAATTTGATTTGTTTTATTCTAACCTCAATTTTTAACAGCTACTAGGTTTTCCCATATTCAAATAAATACCTTAAGGGCTTACTCTTAACACTTATTTTCTTATCCTTAATAATATATTTTTCCATTCAAGATTTGTTAAAAGAATAGTGGCATATAGAAAATAATGGCAAATAAATTATTTTATTACAAAATTACAATCTTTAAACATTATATATTAACAATTGTAAACCAAAGTAACTTTTAATACATATAAACACATATGAAAAAAAAGAAAATGTTTAGAAAAAAATAACAATTGTAAACCAAAGTACATTTTAATACATATAAACACATCTTAAAAAAATAAAATGTTTAGAAACAAAATAAAAATTGTAAACCAAAATAAATTTTAATACATATAAACACATCTGAAACAAAGAAAATGTTTAGAAACAAAATAACAATTGCAAACCAAAGTAAATTTTAATACATATCAACACATCTGAAACAAAGAAAATGTATAGAAACCAAATATCATTTGTAATAACTATAAACATTGATATTTACAAACCTTCATAAAATACATTAATCTACATATACATTATATTTTTTTTCTATTTTTCGGGGATACATATCTATATCAATGCGCTAATGATTGACATAACGATTAATCACGTCATCGTCAAACATGTCGCGTCCTGAACCTTTTGGTGCTGGAGAATTGGTGATATTAGTTTATGCCATTGATAAATATGTCCCTAAACGGATTGGTGGTGTGAGGGGAGTGAGACAGGAATGCAGAGACAAAATTATATACGAGATGCTGAGAAGAATGCATCGTATTTCAAAAATTAAAAGAACAAGACGACAGTGTCTTAGAAAATATAGTGATTTGAAGAGAAGAGAACCGAAGTACTATAAATCGATTCGAAGATTGATAAGGACATGTAAGTTTCAAAATTATATATGAAATAATTTTTTATAATATAAAAAAGGGTTTATTTTTGAACTGCGTCATCATTGACGAATCCAGGACAATATTATTTTCTGAGTGTTACTTTGACTATATTAGTATATACAATTGCAAAAAGTAAAAAAAGTAAGCATGCAGAACTGAGTTAGTAGATTAAAATTTAACTATATTACTATATACACTTAAAAGGTTAGAAAAGTTAGCATACAAAAATGAGTTAGTAGAGTAAAATATAACTATATTAGTATATACCATTGAAACATGCAGAACTGAGTTAGTAGAATAAAATATAAATATATTACTATATACCATTGAAACATGTTAGAAAAGTAAGCATGCAGAACTGAATGTTTTGAAAACAAAAAATTATTTGGAATAATTAAATTTATTTTTTTTATTCCAATTTTTTTTATATATATGTTTATAGATATGAGAAGTAAGAGAATGAAGTGTGAACACCCACCACGCTACCTAAGGTCAATGTTGGTGCAAACACCCAGAAGTGAAGCTCTTTCTCCACCTTTGCCAATAACACTATTGGATATTGAATTATCTCCAAATCCATATGAAATTTTTCATAAAAAGACACAGACAGGTAATGACTTATTATTTAACTTTTAAATCATATATTTTAGGTTTTGGCTTAAAAAGTTTTAGCATGCAATATTAATCAAGTTGCTAATTTAATTCTATTATAATTTTGTTCCTCATTATCTTTCTATCTTTATTTGAAAAAGAAGGCATCTAAGCTAAGGAGCCAGCCAATTTTTTGTTGAGAACCATGGACAGCACTTTTTGATTGTTTCTGTCCAATTAGCAAGTACAACACAGTTGGTTCACCAAAAATGGGCTGGCATCTAAACTTACATTCTTGCTTTTCAAATAAAGATACAAAAAGAATGAAGTAAAATAGAAAGTTTATTTAAATTGCATGCACTATCTGAATCATGAAACTTAGAAATTGGGTTCAATGTCCCTTTTAATGATTATAATTATAGTTTTAAATAATATATCCTAGGTTTTTGATTTAATAGTTTTCTATCTTTATCTTTGTAATTACGTTCATAGATTACCATGGAAGACATGGAAAATAGTATGGAAATGGAAGAATTTCAAAATCCTTATAGTGTGCCAATATTTGAAGCCTTGAGTTCAGATGATACTCAACCAAGGATAGAAGTTTTACCAACAATGATGGTAGATAAAGGTATGTTTCATACTCAGTAATCTTAAATCTAAGAAAATCAAAGTTTTAACTAATACATATTGTATATTTCAAATAGGAGTTGGCTCAGATGAAAGCTTTAAAGGAGTGGACATAAGTGTAGAAGCTAATATAGTAGATAACCTAGATAACAGCACATCAGGAGGTAATATTTGTGATGAAAAACCCTATCATACATTGCATATGTATATGAAAATTGAATTAAAATTTGCTTTGCATTTATTTTTCTACAGATTTATCTTCAAAATCAACTATTGAAACTGCAGACAAAAGTACTCAGAGTTGTCTTGAAGATCATGTTAAACAAAAAATTTCTAAAATTAGGGTAATTTTGGGAATGTTAATGGAGCAAGTAGATTTTTTATACCGTAAATATGTTATTTGATTTCATTTTTTGTTTTGTCATGATGATTGTCAGAAGAATGACAATTAATAACTGAGAAAAACTTTTGTGTTGAAGAATCAAAAGTGATTTTGAATTTATGTAAATAAACTTTTTTTTTGGGCATAAAAAAATTTGTCTTTATTAAATAATAACATTTTAAACTTAAAGAACACAAAAACTAACTTATTAAACAATATATCGATGAAAAAAAATTAACAGTGACTAATATAGTGTTATAAATAATAAATTAAATGTTCACTCCAGACGTGGCCTCTTTGGGTCTGTTGTACCCTCCCTTTCACTGACAATAGCCAACAGAGATTATGATGTCCTTTCACTGATGGTTAAAGCTCTGTTAATTTGCTGGTTTTTCTCTTCATCCATCCGCCTCTGCCACTGGAACATTTCTCTTTGCAGCTGTAATTTCTGCATTTCAATCTCATTCCTTTGCATTTCTAGTTCAACATTTTTTTCTGACAGAGCAGCCCAGCGGTCAATATTAGTGTTAATCATATTTTGCATTTCTCTGTGGTCCTCTCTGTATTGCCTTGCAAGTGTCAACATTTCCCTCAATCCAACATCGGCCAATAGTCCTTCTGCCAGTGTATTGTCAATATTTAGACCACCTGTTTGCAGTGCAATTGGTGGTGCCTGTGTTTCAACAGGTTCCTCAAGGTTTTCCGGTGTGTGAATTTCATCTGGTTGCGCATCTCCAAAATCTTCAAGAATATCTGGAGTCTCACTTCCATCATGCCCTCCTGGTGGTTCATCTTGAATGGGATTTTCCACTATCGGCATGAGATTGATAGTGATCTCCCTTGATGAGTTTTCTTCTTCTAGATCAAGACATAACAAATTGTTAGTAAATAAAAATAAAATGTTCTAAAAACACTTGCAGAAATAGAATAGAAGGAGAGAGCAGATACAAACGTCATACACCAATTTAAGTTATATTATATATATATATATATATATACATATGTGATACATACCATCAAATAATGGAGATGAATGTCCAGTCAATCGCTGGAAAAGACGTCCCAAATCACCTATAAAAAATAAATAAAATAAAAATAAATAAATAAATAAAATAAAAAGTTTTTTTAGTCAATGTAACGATATATTCAAACGCTATTACATTCAGTGAAATTTCTATTTGGAAAATTATTAATGGAAATGTACTTTGCAATTAACTGGACACTGAAGCAAAAATAATATTTTGGAGAATAAGATATATAGCATGGAATTTCAATCAACTTTCTAATGTAATACTATGATCAATTCTCAAAAAGAAAATAATGATAAGATTTAAACCCATTAGAAAGTTGCTTACAATTGCATGCATGATCTACACGAATCCTCATTTAAAAAATTTTGTACAGTGTCCCTTTCATGAAAATCTATGATCATTGCTATTTGTCCTTCAAATTACATTCCATCTGTAAAAGATCTCGAACTAGAATATGTCAATAATGACATTTGACATTTAAAAAAAAATTAAAAAAAATTGATAGATAAAAGAGATAAAACACACAACATTGAAATTATTCATTTGTAAAGTACTTACCAGTTGCTCTACCAACACCAGTTTCTGGAGTGCTGGTCCTTACATCAGGAAGTGTGTCCGCCGAGGAAGTTGTGTGTGTAACATTAGATGTGGAGCGTATTATTTGTCCATGTGTAAAACTGGCCGAAGGTCTGGAAACAGCTGAACTGGGTGGTCTGTAAACCGCAGAAGATGAAGTAGAACAAGTGGGCACTTCGTTACTCCTCACAGGCTCTGCTTGTGTTGTTGGCGTTGCTTTAAAAAAAAAAAAAAAATACGTTAGGTTTATTTTTATTTCTAGTTGAAACTGAAAGCTAAAAGTGTTAATAATAATAATCACAGCAGTGAATGAAGGCTCAATCATTAAAGGGACATGCCACCCACCTTTTTTATTTTATGATTTAGAAAGAGAATGCAGTTATAAACATCTTTATAATTTACTTATATTATCTAATTTGTTTTATTCTCTTGATATTCTTTGTTGAAAAGCATTTGATTGCTGCACAAAGAAGCCTCGTGTGATTGGCTCAACATGTGTATTTATTTTTCTTCAACTAAGAATATCTAGAAAATGAATCCAAAGAAATAATGGAAGTAATTTGTAATGTTGTTTAAATTTCTATTCTCTATCTGAATCATTAAAAAAAGATTTTGGGTTTAGTGGCCCTTTAAAGGGACATGAACAAATAAAATTTCCTTTACAAATTGCATAAGAAAATGTTTTTTCCAAAAATATTTAATTGTATTATGTTTTTGCCTTCATTGGATTTTTATACTTTGATGAAAAGCAAATCTATACAGGCACAGTAAATGATCATTGGTTGATGCACATAGATGGTTCATGTGACTGCGTCAACTATGTGCATAGCTATATCTGAAAAAAGTATATGTTTATAAAGCGGAGAACAATTTTGAAAGATGTTAAAAATAATATTCTATAGTCAAATAACGCAACATGGAAGTCAATAGATCAGAAATTTAAGAAGGCATGTGATCTGGGGTTAGTCTCATGATTAATGTCGGACATACCATGTTACACAACATCAATATTTTTTTAATAGTTTCAAATTACATTATTTCTATTATCATTATCTCTTTAAGGTTTCTATGCAATACTGGTTTGAAAATAAACACATGGGTGTTATCTTTAGGGATCACTATATTAATAATCAACAAATCTTTAGTTCCGTTAGACCTTTAAAAAAAGGCAGTATAACAACCCTATTATTGTACAATCCCTTATACATATATGCAACATAAATGATTACAGTATTTGGGGCCTAAATGGCTTGTACAATCCCTTATACATATATGCGACATAAATGATTACAGTATTTGGGGCCTAAATGGCCTATATAGATTCAGATACTGAAGCGTAAGAAGTCAAATAATGTTATTTTAAAGAAATATATATTGGAGACAATGACCTATCATAATTTAAAAAAAAAAACATTTGCGTCAATTATGTTGTACATTTACCTCTTAAATCACTGTCACAATCATCCGTTATGCCAGTGATGATCTCTGGTCCCAGACGCTGAACAAGCTTCTGCTCATAATCATTGAGGTCTGCCACATATGCTGGTCCACCTCCGGTAGCACGTGCCGAATTTTTTTCTCTGGCCAATTTAGCTTTGGCGAAACGTTTAATGTCGTTGTAACGCTTCTTCAGCTGATCGACATCCTTTTTTCCTGGACCCTGGGCACTAACAGCGTCGCTGATCCTTTGCCAGATCTGCTTCCTCCTAGAAAAATTTGTCTGTTTGACACGACATCCAAACAAATAATCATAAGAGTCAATAATCATGTCAATCAAAACGACGTTTTGCTGATGAGAAAAGTGAGGATTCTTGGATTTTGAAGCGGTTTCAGATCCAGATGAAGCCATATCGAATTTGTAAATAAAGATCACAAAAAAGAGCGCTCTGTAATTACTCTCCAAAAATTTTGGAACAATAATAAAGTTGTTTAGAAAAGTTGTACATTTATAGGAGCAAAATTCTATTCCCGCGACTACTATGACGTTCATGACACCTTACATGTCATGTGTTAACAATTGGCCAGACAATTCAACTGAAAGTTAAGTACATCAGCTTAGTCGCGGCGAGCGAGGTGTCAAATTTATCAATATTCCGCCACTGCTCGCGGCGGGCTAGACGTGTCTATTTATTGTGGGATTATTAGTACATAGCAACAGCGGACACCATTTCGCCCGCGGCGAGTAACGGCGAGTTTAGCCGCGTCTAAAATGACGGATGAATTGACGGCTTAGTACATGGAGCCCCTAGGCATGCTTTCCAACAAAGATTACCAAGAGAACTAAGCAAATTAGATAATATAAGTACATTGGAAAGTTGATTAAAACTGTTTGCTCTATTTGAATCATGAAGGACAAATTTTGGGTTTCATGTCACTTTTTTTTTGTCTACATACTTTTTATTACTGATATCTGACATTGAGGTTACATAGATTAATACATTTTTAAATACGTATTTATTTATTTTTTTGTATCCTGTATAGCTTTAAAGGAACATGAAAACCAAAAATATTTTTTTTCATGATTCAGTTAGAGAACACAATTTTGAACAACATTCCAATTTACTTCTATTTAATTTGATTCACTCTTTAGATATCCTTTGTAGAAGAAATAGCAATGCAGGTTAGTGATCCAATTACAAGGCATTTATGTGCAGCCACCAATCAGCAGCTACTGAGGATATTTAGATATGCTTTTCAACAAATTATATCAAGAGAATTAAGCAAATTAGATAATAGAAGTACATTGGAAAATTGTTTAGAATGGCATGCTCTTTCTGATTAATGAAAGAAAAACATTGGGTTCCATGTCCCTTAAGTGAAGCACATTTAGGCCAGTTTTCAATTTAACTAAGGGGTTTATATGTCACAGGTTTTCTCACTAAAAGCAGCTCAATTGGATTAGTTGAAGTAGTAACTTCTCTAATAACATAAATTACATATGTAAAATAACCTTTTTAAATTTCACAATGTACCATTTGCAAAATCTTGAAACCCAACATATTAAAAAGATCCAAATTTTCTAGTTATTGTTCCATGTCATATCATGATATTAATCAAAAAATATGGAAACACTGTGTTTTGCTAAAACCTATTGTGATGATAGCAGGATGTGATGTCACTAGCATGTGGGCGGGGCTTAGGTCCGGTGTCTGTGTCGCAGTTAGTTTAGTACAATCAACCTGTCTGGATGTGTATTGTTATGCTCTGTAATAAAATAGAGTTGTACCATCATTGCTGTGTCCTGCATATGTCCTGCATCTCATGACATGGTGTCAGAAGTTCTGGACTGCGCTTCTGTTCCTGATCGATTGCAATGTCAAAGTTTACCCCACCTGAGCCTTTTGACTTTTCTCAGCCTGCAGCTTGGCCCACATGGCGTCAGCGGTTTCAGCGCTTCAGGATTGCATCCAAACTGAACAAGGAGAGTGGTGAAGTACAAGTTAATTCTCTTTTATACTCCATGGGGAAAGATGTAGAGCCAGTGTTCAATGCTTTTACTTTTCAAGAAGGGGAAGAAGTTAACTTTGATATAGTTATGGATAAACTCAGTGCCCACTTTGTGCCCAAAAGAAATGTGATTCATGAGAGAGCTTGTTTTCACAAACGTAATCAGCGTGTGGGAGAATCTGTGGAGTCATTTGTGCGCAGCCTGTATGAATTAGCTGAATTCTGTGAGTTTGGTGTTGCTAAAGAAGAGCAAATCAGAGACAGAATAGTTATTGGAATTGCAGATGCTGAAGTCTCCCTGAAGCTGCAGTTAGAACCTGATTTAACGTTAGAAGGGGCTATTAGGATGGCCCGCCAGAGTGAACTGGTGAAAAAGCAAAGTGCTGATCTGAGGTCTGAGAGTATTGTGGATGAAGTGCAACAGTCTAGAAAAATTACTAGTGAAAGGCACAGTGTGAGCGGTAGATCAAAAGTATTGGAAAGGCCTAGAAGTGGATGGGCGCAACATGGCCGATGCACACGGTGCTACCGGGCTCATGATCAGAGTGCTATATGCCCGGCCAGAGATAAAAGATGCAGAAAATGTAACAGAATAGGCCATTTTGAAGTGGTGTGTAAAACTGAATACATTAAGGAGATGCAGGTGGACAGTGACCAGGAGGGTCAGGAAGTGTCTTTTGTGGGGTCTGTTGTGGAACGGACAAGCTCAGAGGAAGATTGGAAAGTTACTTTTACTGTAATGGGAGCCAAAGTTGATTTTAAGATTGACACAGGAGCTGATATCACTGTAATGTCTTTTGCTGAATTTATGAAACTGCCTAGACAGCCCCAGCTGGCGAAGGTTACTACAAATGTTCATAGTCCTGGTGGCCGCATTGATTGTGTGGGGAAATTTCTTGCCAGCTGTGAGTACAAACAAAAAAAGTTCACCATGTGGGTGCATGTGATCCGAGGTCAGTGTGTTAACAGTTTATTGAGCAGAAAAGCAGCCTGTGACTTGGGCCTTGTGGCCAGAGTGAATGAGATCTCTGAAGATATGTTTGGCGAGTTGGGCCTACTGAGCTGCAAACCTGTCCGTATAGCACTTAAAAGTGACGCAGTCCCGTACAGTATTTCTACTCCTCGTAGAATTCCGTTCCCGCTCATGCCTCAAGTGGAGAAAGAGCTCATGCGCATGAAGTCTATGGGGGTTATTGAAGAGGTTGTTGAAGCAACTGATTGGTGTGCCCCCATTGTTCCTGTTGCAAAGAAAAACGGAAAGGTGCGCATCTGTGTGGACCTGAAAAGGTTGAATGAGGCAGTGAAGAGGGAGAGATTTGTGCTGCCGACATTGGAAGATATAGCCCCGAAGTTGGCTGGGGCGAAGTTCTTTTCCACATTAGACGCTTCTAGCGGCTTTTGGCAGATCCCCCTGGATCCAAAGTGCCGCAAACTGACTACCTTCATCACTCCGGTAGGTCGGTTCTGCTTCTGCAGACTTCCCTTTGGGATATCCTCCGCTCCTGAGATCTTTCAGAGGGAAATGAGTTCTCTCCTGAGTGGCCACGTGGGCACAGCAGTCGTCATGGACGACATTCTAGTGTATGGGTCTACAGTGGAAGAGCATGATCAGCGTTTGAGTTGTGTGCTGCAGGCTATCAAAGAGTCTGGGCTGAAGCTGAATAAAGAAAAATGTCATTTTAGGAAAACTGAATTATGCTACTTTGGGCATATCATCAACGGGGATGGCATCAAGCCGGACCCCGAGAAAATTCGGGCTATCGAACAGATGAAAAGCCCTTCGGATGTACATGAGCTGAGACAGATATTGGGCCTTGTAAATTACGTGGGCAAGTTTCTTCCAGATTTATCTACAGTTTTGCACCCTATCACAGAGTTGCTTAAGAAAGATGTTGCCTGGGTCTGGGGACCCTCACAAGAAAAAGCGTTCCTGCATGCTAAGTCCCTGCTGGGGTCTGCCCCAGTGCTGGGGTTCTACGACCCTTCAAAAAAGACTGTGGTTAGTGCTGATGCAAGCAGTTATGGGTTGGGGGCTGCACTCCTGCAGCTGAATGACAACAAACTACAGCCCATCGCCTACTGTTCCCGCACACTGACGGCTGCGGAGTCAAAATACGCTCAAATTGAGAAAGAGTGCCTGGCTGCAGTTTGGGCCTGTGAACGCTTTCAGCGTTATCTAGTGGGTTTGGAGAAATTTAGTCTGGAAACTGACCACAAACCGCTAGTCCCTCTTATCAATTCTTATGACATCGACAAAACACCCTTGAGATGCCAGAGACTTTTAATGAGACTACTCAGGTTCAATGTTCAGGCAGTGCATGTGCCGGGGAAGCAGCTGGTTGTGGCAGATACACTGTCCAGGCTCCCGCTGGCTGCTGCTGAAGAATCCTCCACAGAATCGGATGTAAAAGTGTATGTTGATTCAGTTCTGGCCTCTAAGTCCATTTCTTCAAGGAAACTGGAAGAGATAAAGAAAGAGACATATTTGGACACAGATCTGCAAGAAGTTATAAGGTACATAAGAGATGGCTGGCCCGAGAGCCGGGCAGCCTGGATGTCTTTAAATGCTTACCAGCCAGAGAGGTCGCAGCTCACGGAGCTGGAGGGGTTGGTGCTGTTCCAAGACCGTATTGTAATTCCTGTCAGCATGAGGAAGGAGATGTTAAACAGGATTCACGATGGCCACTTAGGCATTACAAAGTGCAGAGAAAGAGCAGCTACAGCTGTGTGATGGCCTGGGATCAGCTCCGACATTGCAAATCACGTGTCTAAATGTGCCTTTTGCCGGGAACGCCGGCCTACTCAGAGAAGGGAGCCCTTAATGTCTACTCCGCTGCCTGCGGGGCCGTGGCAGAAAATAGCTGCTGATTTGTGCGAACTGCACGGGAAAAAGTTTCTTGTTGTTATCGACTACTATTCCAGGTATTTGGAAATAGCACCCCTGAATGATATCACAAGTCAGGCCGTTATCATTCGCCTGAAGAGCTTGTTCGCCCGCTGGGGCATTCCAATGGAGCTGGTGAGTGATAATGGCATGCAGTTCGCTTCTACAGAGTTCAGTGCTTTCAGCAGGGAATATGATTTTGTACATTCCACGTCAAGTCCACATTATCCGCAGGCCAACGGAATGGCTGAAAGGGCAGTTCAAACAACAAAATTCATTCTAAAGCAATCTGAACCGTACCTAGCCCTCTTGTCATACAGGGCGACGCCCATTCAAGCCACCGGGTTTAGCCCGGCACAGCTGATGCTAGGACGCCAGATTCGCACCACTTTACCCTCAGTGGGTGTCTTCAAGCCGCCTGGCCCTGTTCCTCGGGACGAAGTCCTTAGGAGGGATGAAGAGGCCAAAAAGGGTTATCGTTTCTTCTACGACAGGAGACATTCTGTCAGGCCTTTACAGGAACTGAAAGCGGGCCAAAGTGTCAGAATTAAACTGGATGATGAGAAGAAATGGAAGACGCCTGCTACGGTAGTGGGCCGCTCTCCAGAACCAAGGTCTTACACAGTCCTTACAGAGGGAGGGACGGTTACACGCCGTAACCGAAGACATCTTCAGCCTGTACCTGAGAGTCTGGAACCGGATACCTCAATACCACCGCCGGTGGGATCCCCTGTTCTAAGAGAGGTGCCTTCCCCTCAGCAAGATCATAGCGGGGATATATCTTTGCCTCCAGCAGACTCTTGTTCACCATCTTCTGTATCAGAGGACAGTTCATGCAAAGTTACATCAAGCGGAAGAGTGGTGAGGCTTCCGGCCCGATACAGGGACTGACTTTAGCTAGAACAGTGACCGGAAGTATGGGCAGAATAATCCCATGGTCACTGTGGACTAGGGTAGTCTACCCCGATGTCCAAGTCAGGATGTAATTTATTTGTTCATGTTTTCTAATCTATCTGTTTTTATAATGTTCTAAAACAAAATGTTGTTGTATACCCTGTTGGTGTACCTTGTTAGTTAATATATGCGAATGTATGCTTTGTCTTTGAAAAAGGGGAAGATGTGATGATAGCAGGATGTGATGTCACTAGCATGTGGGCGGGGCTTAGGTCCGGTGTCTGTGTCGCAGTTAGTTTAGTACAATCAACCTGTCTGGATGTGTATTGTTATGCTCTGTAATAAAATAGAGTTGTACCATCATTGCTGTGTCCTGCATATGTCCTGCATCTCATGACACCTATAATAGACACAACTTTGACCTTTGGAATAATTTCATCTGAGTTATTTTAGATTGTCGGAGACCTAGAGTACAAATTAGAACTGTATTCTGACAGTCATAGATTATAGGTCAATTATGATTTATGAAAAATAACCATAAGAAAATAAAAATGATTATGTATATATGCAAATAATGACAAGTAATCAACAGTAACGATAAATAAGTGGATAATAAACTTTGGCAATGATAACAGTAAGCAATATATAGGATTAAACAATTTTAGCATTATTATTTACAAGGCATGTAAGGAAATAAATTAGATTATTTACTAATAATTTATTATTTATTATTATATTATGGAGTATATCAATTTATTTTTTTAAAAAATAACAAGACAAAAGCAAATATATATTTGTGAAAAGCAAATATATATACAGGGCTGCCACTAGAAATTTTGGGGCCCCTGACTGAGCCAGTTGTCAGCCCCGCCCCACAACAACTTGATTTTGCCACCACATATACTAGAAATATTAATACTGCTGTATTCAGTAAATAAATGCTGTGTAAACAAGAACCAGCAGGGGCGCAGTTGGGGTGGGAGAGATTGGTAGTAAAATGTTACATAGCTCTAAGCATCTACCTTTGTGTATAGAAAATAGATGACATAAGTAGGCATCTTTCTGCAAGCTTCAATCATTTAAATGGGTTGTGTGTTCAATGAGCAAACACAGTTTCATATACCAAAATTAACTGAAAGGAGCAATATCAAATACATGTCATACTCTGCATAACAAGTCATTGGCAAATGGTAGCATATAAATGGGAAACCAAAGCACAAAATCAATTAAAGTGAAAGTCAATCCTAGCGTTGTACAAACGCTAGGATTGACTATTGAAACAAATAAAGGGGACTTTCATTCATGAAGTATAAGATACCTCATGTAGAAAGCTCCTTTATTTGTTTCCACCGATCGCCATTCTTAGCTGCTACAGCAGCCCACGGCTAAAAACTTTTTTTGCTAAGAGGTGACGTTTCCACCTCTTAGCCAATAGCCATGTGATAAATCCGGCTTGGCGCCCATAGGAGCCGGATTTACCACACAGCTATTGGCTAAGAGGTGAAAACGTCACCTCTTAGCAAAAAATTTTTTAGACATGGGCTGCTGTAGCAGCTAAGAATGGCGATCGGTGGAAACAAATAAAGGAGCTTTCTACATGAGGTATCTTATACTTCATGAATGAAAGTCCCCTTTATTTGTTTCAATAGTCAATCCTAGCGTTTGTACAATGGGAGTGATCTTTTCTAGTGCTTCAATTTACCGGGGCTCCCAATTAAGGCTGAGGAAGAGAGAACTTGACTTTTGTTTGTGTAGATCAACACCAAATGATTAGTGCAGTATACTTACTCTGAGAAATTCAGAGTCCAACTTCATGAGTTGTAAAAGTAAATAATCAATATGGAGTGGAGCTTCTGTCTATTCTCCCCTGATATAAGCCTAACTGCAAGTAATAAAACTTTCACTGTGATGTGTTGTATTCAACAGTGCAAATAATATGCATTATACTCATTTCAAAATAATCGGAATCCAGCTCCTCACAGGATAATTGTAGTAGTAGTAGTATGGCAATTCCAAAAGGCAGCAAGCAAATATTTGTTGCAAAAACAAACATTTATTAAAACATGTCACAGTGGACAAATAAAATAGCTCTATAAAATGGCTCTACACATTTTAAGGAAGAACTCGTCTTTCTCAAGAGCAATAAAAATTGAAAAGTGTTGCCCTTGGAATATACAGGTGCTTTATATACAAGTAATTAATGTTCCTCTTCCGGTGTTACCAAAATTGGACTCACAAGAATAACAAATGCCAAACATCTAAAGTTTATCCCCATCCGATTTCAACCATCTCAGATTTTAGAACATAAAAACTAAAATCAAATTAATAGGCGCAATAGCGCTATTTTAAATTTTAAGTTTATTCATCAAATCGGATGAGTATAAGCAATCAGAAAAGTGAAAAAGGGGGATGTTCCCTTTCAAGTCTTGTGTGAATGTAGTCCCAAATCAGGTCCGTTATTGTGCTGAAATCACGTGTCCAATAGTAGCGTGGATAGTGTTTTCATTCTTTGTTCTTGTGATGTCCATGTATCCAATAATGGGCAGTCCCATATCAGCACTTGACCAATGCAAATCTTTCTTATGTACAATCTAGAAACATATAATAGTGCAAATCACTGGTGATATATTATATTTTCACATACTCAATTGCATTCCTATTCTAACAATTACAAAAAGATTCACATCTGTCACTCAAGCCCAAAATTAAGATGAAATAGATAGATTCAATTTATATGTATTGTGATTATTAGAATAAACTTCTATAATCGGACTGTCTCCAGATAGATGCTACCACTTTAAGGTCTAGACCTTTTACTTCCCTTGGGACATATTGGCCATTATATGCAATGGTTTTAAGCATTCTAATTGTTTGAGATTTTATGGATATGTCCTAAATCTATTAGTAATCAATAGTATCCGTATTATATCTATTATGAAAGCTGGAATAAGTATTGAACAAATAAAAAATATTATGGATTACGTTCCGTTTTATAAAAAGTGTTTAGTGTGATTCCTATTGAGTTAGAAACATTAGTAACTCACATATAAAGAGATTTTTCTTATTATATAATCTTTCGATTTGTCATGTTAAATTAAGTGTTTTAACCCCTTAGTGACCGAGGACGTGCAGGGTACGTCTGAAAAAAAAAGGCAGTTAACGCCTGACGACGTACCCTGCACGTCCTCGGCTAAAGTGAGTGCTGGAAGCGATCAAGATCGCTTCCAGGCACTATTACAGTACTGCAGGGATGCCTCGATGTCTGGGCATCCCTGCAGTGCTGTTACGGAGTGCCGGGACCGGAGCGATCACTCCCCCTTGAGTGATCACTTCCGGTTTTGCTCCACGTGGAGCCCGGCAGTGCAGCAGAGCATCGGAAGCGATCGGACACGCTTCCGATGCTCTGCTAGTGTGCTAAGTGCCTCGGTGGGTCGAGGCACTTAGTTAGTATATAAATAAAATTAAAATTTAAAAAAAAAAAATATTATATAATATTAAAAAGCCCCACATATAGCGCCCCCCCCCCCCTCCCCCATGAGGCTTCCAAAATGGCGATGCCCGGTGCATCATGGGGCATCTGGGGGTGTCCCTAGCCTGTCTCACCATAGGGGCAAGCTAGGGTCACCCAATCTGAGCCTTCTTAGAAAAAAAAAAAATAATAATAAAATACCCCATTTGTCTGATCATGTCAATATTTGTAAATATTGACTCTGATCAGTGTGGATCTCCCTCCCTCTCCTCACTTGCCATTTTGTTGGAGAAAGAGAGAGACCTGTATTTTAGCAGAGAGAGATTTATTTCTTTTATTTGTTAAAAAATTTAAAATCCAAAGGCTCTTTTCAGAGCCATTAACCCCTAGCTTGCCAGTGATCACTATAAATCACTGGCAGTAGCACAGCTGCACTTTTTTTTGCTGTCTGTGCATTTTTTTAGGGGTTAATTTTTGTTGTTGTATTTTTTTTTAAAAAACTCAAAGGCTCCTTTCAGAGCCATTTAGCTAATTTAATTTAATTTAAAGACTATTTAACCCCTAGCTTGCCAGTGATCGCTATACATCACTGGCATTAGCATAGCTGTAATTTTTTGCTGTCTGTGCATTTTTTAGGGGTTAATTTTTGTTGTTGTAATTTTTTAAAAACCTAAACGCTCCTTTCAGAGCCATTTAGCTAATTTAATTTAATTTAAATGGTATTTAACCCCTAGCTTGCCAGTGATCGCTATACATCACTGGCATTAGCATAGCTGTACATTTTTGCTGTCTGTGAATTTTTTTAGGGGTTAATTTGTGTTGTTGTAATTTTTTAAAAAACCAAAGGCTCCTTTCAGAGCCATTTAGCTAATTTAATTTAATTTAAAGAGTATTTAACCCCTAGCTTGCCAGTGATCCCTATAAATCACTGGCATTAGCATAGCTCTACATTTTTGCTGTCTGTGCATTTTTTTAGGGGTTAATTTTTGTTGTTGTAATTTTTTAAAAACCTAAACGCTCCTTTCAGAGCCATTTAGCTAATTTAATTTGATTTAAAGAGTATTTAACCCCTAGCTTGCCAGTGATCGCTATAAATCACTGGCATTAGCATAGCTGTACTTTTTTAAAAAAAAAAACCAAAGGCCATTTAGTTAATTTAATTTAAAGAGTATTTAACCCCTAGCTTGCCAGTGATCGCTATAAATCACTGGCATTAGCATAGCTGTACTTTTTTTTAAAAAAACCCAAAGGCCATTTAGTTAATTTAATTTAAAGAGTATTTAACCCCTAGCTTGCCAGTGATCGCTATAAATCACTGGCATTAGCATAGCTGTACTTTTTTTAAAAAAAACCCAAAGGCCATTTAGTTAATTAATTAATTTTGGTTTTCTCTGACAGATACAAAAATGTCACAGAAAAGATATAGTGTTGAGGAGGCGTATGCCATCCTTGCGTCAGAGTCAGATGCCTCTATGTCTGACTCAGACCCCAATTTTGACCCTGCCATATGCTCAGATACATCATTAGATGCAGTCTCAACTGATAGTGATGTATCTGTGGCTGCTAGCCCCCCTGCCAGCCCCCCTGCTAGCCCCCCTGCCAGCCCCCCTGCTAGAAGGAGGCGTGTTGCTGCCATTGCCGCTGAAGAGTGGGTAACGCCTCATCTCCAGAGGCCAGATATCCCACCCTTCACAGCAAATGCTGGCATAAATATAGATGTGGCAGGTTTTAGCCCCCAACAGTTTCTGGAGGTGTTTCTGGGTGATGATGTATTGGGGAACATTGTCGCCCAAACTAATTTATATGCCCATCAGTACCGTGCTGCAAAGCCTGAAACATATTTGGCAAAGCAGCAATGGGCCCCCATCAATGTGCCAGAATTTAAAAAATTCTGGGCATTGACTATGCTGATGGGCATCATAAAGAAACCCTCCGTTCGCTCCTACTGGAGCAGTAGCCCCATCTGCTCTACCCCCATTTTCTCCCAGAGTATGTCGAGGCAGAGATATGAAATGATTCTTCATTTCATGCACTTCAGCGACAACAGCCTGTGCCCCCCTAGGGAGCATCCCCAATTTGACAGGCTGTATAAAATCCGCCCCCTGATTACCCACTTTTCTGCCAGGTTTGCAGAGGCTTATACACCTGGAAGGAATATATGCGTTGATGAATCCCTGATGAAGTATAAGGGAAGGCTGGGATTCAAGCAGTATATTCCTTCCAAGCGCTCCAGGTATGGGGTAAAGGTGTATAAGCTCTGTGAGAGCGAGACTGGGTATACTCAGGCCTTCCGGGTGTATGAGGGAAAGGATAGCCACCTTGACCCTCCAGGTTGCCCAGAACATATGGGAACCACTGGCAAGATTGTCTGGGACCTGATATTACCCCTAATGAACAAAGGGTATCACTTGTACTTAGACAATTTTTATACAAGTGTCCTTTTGTTCAAGCTACTGTATTGCTTTGATACAGTAGCTTGCGGTACTATTAAAAAGAACCGCAAAGGTTTCCCAGGACAACTTGTACGCACCCGGCTACGAAGGGGGGAGACCTCTGCTCTGCGCCAAGAGGAGCTGTTGGCACTGAAGTACAGAGACAAGAAGGATGTATACCTTCTTACCACCATCCACACAGAGAGGACGGTGGCGGTCTCTGTACGTGGCAGAGCTGAGATCATAAGGAAGCCAGTGTGCATCAAATCTTATAACCGGCATATGGGTGGGGTTGATCTGGCAGATCAGCTGCTGCAGCCCTACCTAATTATGCGGAAGACAAGGGCCTGGTACAAAAGGTTGCAATTTACCTAATGCAGATTGCAACCCACAACGCTTTTTTGTTGTTCAAAAAAGCAAACCCCGGAATGAAACTGACTTTTTTACAATTTCAGCTCCAGATCATTTCGGGGATTTTGTACCATGATGCACCTGCTCCCCGGGCGGTGATGGGAGAGAGCAGAGTTGGGGCTACTCATTTTATTTTTAAAATCCCCCCTACTGCCGCAAAGCAGAGACCACAAAAAAAATGCAGAGTCTGTACCAAGAGGGGGCAGAGAAGGGACACTGTATATCACTGTCCTGATTGCCCTGGACAGCCTGGACTCTGCATTGGGGACTGCTTCAAGCGGTACCATACAATGGTCAATTTTTAAAAAATAAATAAATTTGCTGTTATTTTTTTTTTGTTATGTTTACTGTTAAATTTTTTGTTATTTTTTTACTTTTAATATGCCAGATTTTTACATTTCACTAAAATTTTTCTAAAATGGGGCTGTTCTTTTTTTTTTTTTTACAAAAACCCCTGTCAAACCTATGCATGGGGACATAGGTGTACTCAGGGTGCCTAGCAGAAAACAACCTGTAGTATTTTTTTTGCACTAACTTACAACAGTCTCTCCTAAATCATAGTCAAAAAGCAATGTGTGTGTAAAAATGAAAATTGAAAAAATGCCACCATACACTTTCTCCAATTTTTTTAGCTAAAACAGTTACTTCAAATGCATCAAAGCACACCATATACAATACCTTGGGGTGTCAACATTTCAAAAATATGCACATTCATGGCAATAAATAAAAGTGGGGTTTACAATAGGCCCCAAACTAAAGATAGGCCTATCAGAAGAAATACTCTCACTTAATAACTAAAATCACAAGTCATAAAATTGTAACATAACCTTCCCAAAATCCTGGCAAACCTATGCATGGGGGGCATAGGTGTACTCAGGGTGCCTAGCAGAAAACAACCTGAAGTATTTTTTTGCACTAACTTACAACAGTCTCTCCTAAATCATAGTCAAAAAGCAATGTGTGTGTAAAAATGAAAATTGAAAAAATGCCACCATACACTTTCTCCAATTTTTTTAGCTAAAACAGTTACTTCAAATGCATCAAAGCACACCATATACAATACCTTGGGGTGTCAACATTTCAAAAATATGCACATTCATGGAAACAAATAAATTGGGGTATGTTAAAATACCCCCAAAAAGACAATAGGCAAAGAAAATATGTTAAATGTGAAAAAAAAATCACAAACGCATGTTGGACATTTGGCATTACACCCCCCGAACAAGCCAAGAAACTTATGCATAGGTGGTATCACTGTACTCAGGAGATGTTGGTGAACACATATTGGGGTCTTCTTTGGCAGTAACACATAACAGGAGCTGAGAATTCATGTCTAAAGTACAATGTGTGTGAAAAATAACACACAAAAAATGACTGCCTAATAGTTTGACAAAGAATTAGTGCATGGAAAGTGTTAAAATACCAGCATTTGAAATACCCTAGGGTGTCTACTTTTCAAAAATATATGGTTTGATGGGGGTAAATTACATTGGTCGGCTTCAGAAATGTCCTACATAGGACATGGGTGCATGGGATGTGAAAATTCCAAGTTGAAAAACTGGAATGCGCCCCCTAAAAATAAGGCCTTTTAGCCCCCAGAGAACCCAACACACCTATACATGGGTGGTATCACTGTACTCAGGAGATGTTGTTGAATACATATTGAGGTTTTTTTTGGCAGTAACACATAACAGGGACTGAGAATATATGCCTAAAGTACAATGTGTGTGAAAAATAATGCAAAAAAATGACTACCTAAAAGTTTGACAAAGACTAGTGGTTGAATTAGTGCATGGAAAGTGTTAAAATACCAGCATTTGAAATACCCTAGGGTGTCTACTTTTCAAAAATATATGGTTTGATGGGGGTAATTTACATTGGCCGGCTTCAGAAATGTCCCAAATAGGACATGGGTGCATGATGACAGATGTGAAAATTCCAAGTTGAAAAACTGGAATGCGCCCCCTAAAATTAAGGCCTTTTAGCCCCCAGAGAACCCGACACACCTATACATGGGGGGTATCACTGTACTCAGGAGATGTTGTTGAATACATATTGAGGTTTTTTTTGGCAGTAACACATAACAGGGACTGAGAATATATGCCTAAAGTACAATGTGTGTGAAAAATAATGCAAAAAAATGACTACCTAAAAGTTTGACAAAGACTAGTGGTTGAATTAGTGCATGGAAAGTGTTAAAATACCAGCATTTGAAATACCCTAGGGTGTCTACTTTTCAAAAATATATGGTTTGATGGGGGTAATTTACATTGGCCGGCTTCAGAAATGTCCCAAATAGGACATGGGTGCATGATGACAGATGTGAAAATTCCAAGTTGAAAAACTGGAATGCGCCCCCTAAAATTAAGGCCTTTTAGCCCCCAGAGAACCCGACACACCTATACATGGGGGGTATCACTGTACTCAGGAGATGTTGTTGAATACATATTGAGGTTTTTTTTGGCAGTAACACATAACAGGGACTGAGAATATATGCCTAAAGTACAATGTGTGTGAAAAATAATGCAAAAAAATGACTACCTAAAAGTTTGACAAAGACTAGTGGTTGAATTAGTGCATGGAAAGTGTTAAAATACCAGCATTTGAAATACCCTAGGGTGTCTACTTTTCAAAAATATATGGTTTGATGGGGGTAATTTACATTGGCCGGCTTCAGAAATGTCCCAAATAGGACATGGGTGCATGATGACAGATGTGAAAATTCCAAGTTGAAAAACTGGAATGCGCCCCCTAAAATTAAGGCCTTTTAGCCCCCAGAGAACCCGACACACCTATACATGGGGGGTATCACTGTACTCAGGAGATGTTGTTGAATACATATTGAGGTTTTTTTTGGCAGTAACACATAACAGGGACTGAGAATATATGCCTAAAGTACAATGTGTGTGAAAAATAATGCAAAAAAATGACTACCTAAAAGTTTGACAAAGACTAGTGGTTGAATTAGTGCATGGAAAGTGTTAAAATACCAGCATTTGAAATACCCTAGGGTGTCTACTTTTCAAAAATATATGGTTTGATGGGGGTAATTTACATTGGCCGGCTTCAGAAATGTCCCAAATAGGACATGGGTGCATGATGACAGATGTGAAAATTCCAAGTTGAAAAACTGGAATGCGCCCCCTAAAATTAAGGCCTTTTAGCCCCCAGAGAACCCGACGCACCTATACATGGGGGGTATCACTGTACTCAGGAGATGTTGTTGAATACATATTGAGGGTTTTTTTGGCAGTAACACATAACAGGGACTGAGAATATATGCCTAAAGTACAATGTGTGTGAAAAATAATGCAAAAAAATGACTACCTAAAAGTTTGACAAAGACTAGTGGTTGAATTAGTGCATGGAAAGTGTTAAAGTACCAGCATTTGAAATACCCTAGGGTGTCTACTTTTCAAAAATATATGGTTTGATGGGGGTAATTTACATTGGCCGGCTTCAGAAATGTCCCAAATAGGACATGGGTGCATGATGACAGATATGAAAATTCCAAGTTGAAAAACTGGAATGCGCCCCCTAAAATTAAGGCCTTTTAGCCCCCAGAGAACCCGACACACCTATACATGGGGGGTATCACTGTACTCAGAAGTTGTTGTTGAACACATATTGAGGTGTTTTTGCTCAGTAACATATAACAGGAACTGAGAATCCATGCCTAAAGTACAATGCGTGTGAAAAATAACACACCAAAATGACTACCCAAAAGTTTGACAAAGACTGGTGGTTGAATTAGTGCATGCAAAGTGTTAAAATACCAGCATTTGAAATACCCTAGGGTGTCTACTTTTTAAAAATATATGGTTTGATGGGGGTAATTTGCATTGTCCGGCTTCAGAAATGTCCCAAATAGGACATGGGTGCATGACGACAGATGTGAAAATTCCAAATTAAAAAACTGGAATGCGCCCCCTAAAAATAAGCCCTTTTAGCCCCCAGAGAACCCAACAGACCTATACATGGGTGGTATCACTGTACTCAGGAGATGCTGCTGAAGACATATTGGGGTGTTATTTGGCAGTAACCCTTAACGTTCTCAGTAAATGTATTCTTGAATTGCTATTTTGTCAAAAAATCACCATTTTTTTTTTTTTTTTCAAACTTTGGCATAGATTGGTGGTAAAATAGTTGCATGGAAAGAGTCAAAATACTCCATGTTTAATACCTTAGGTTGTGTTCTTTTAAAAAATATATATATGTGAAGGGTTAATCAGGGATTCCTGACAGATATCAGTGTTCCAATGTAACTATCGCTAATTTTTTTAAAATTTTTTTGGAAATAGCAAAGTGCTACTTGTACTTATTGCCCTATAACTTGCAAAAAAAGCAAAGAACATGTAAACATTGAGTATTTCTAAACTCAGGACAAAATTTAGAAACTATTTAGCATGGGAGTTTTTTGGTAGTTGTTGAAGTGTAGGAGATTTTGAGGGTCAAAGTTAAAAAAGTGTGTTTTTTTCAATTTTTTCCTCATATTTTATAAATTTTTTTATAGTAAATTATAAGATATGATGAAAATAATGGTATCTTTAGAAAGTCCATTTAATGGCGAGAAAAACGGTATATAATATGTGTGGGTACAGTAAATGAGTAAGAGGAAAATTACAGCTAAACACAAACACCGCAGAAATGTAAAAATAGCCTTGGTCCCAAACGGACAGAAAATGGAAAAGTGCTGCGGTCATTAAGGGGTTAAGTGCTATACTAGGGGCCTCTTAATTATATATGTCCCAATTGTTTGTCAAAAGTGTATTTTGCTAAATAAAATCCCTATTTTGGATTGTGACTTTATTAAATAAAATCCCTATTTTGGATTGTGACTTTATTAAGTGTAAGTTTAATGATGTAAAGAGATTTTTCTTATTATGTATCACCATAGTGTTGGTGTATATATGGTATTACGGTTTACTATGTTAAATTAGGAGCTTTTCTATAGTTTTAAGTGCTATACTAGGGGACCTCTTAATTATATAGGTCCCAATTATTTGTATTGACAAAAGTGTGTCTTACTATATATAATCCCAATTGTGGATTATGGTTTTGTTTAGTGCTAATTAAATAATGTGTATAATAAATAGTACATTTAATAAACCATAAGTGCTGCAATGTGGTTTTGTAGTTATAATATTCTCAAATCATTAAACATAAACATAAGGATATAGGGTACTGTAGTTTAATTACAACAGTATCCACATCCTTAGGTCTGATTTGAGAACATTATAAGGGTATCTAATCCTCCAAAATAGCCTTCAGTTTTGAAATCGAACTGTCTCTAGAAAAATGTTGCCACTCTAATGTTTTTATTTAATCCATAGTGCCCATATGTCTTCAATGTGTGTATCCACCATAATTCTCTCCTATCTAGTTCCTTTTCCATCTTACCCCCTCTTCAGTGTAAAGAAACCTTTTCAATACCAATCCAGAATAGATTATTTTTGTCATATAGAGGGCAATTGTTATAATGTATGGGGACTCCATGGTCGTCCTTTTCTTTTTCAATTTTATTTAGATGTTCTAATATTCTGGTTTTTACAAAACGTGAGGTTTGGCCTAAATATTGAGTCTTGCAGTTACATTGTAATAAATAGATCACATTTTTAGTTTTACAACTGATAACATCTTTAATTTAGTGTGTCTTTCCTGTTATAGTTGAGGTAAATGTCTTATGTGTTCTTTTTGTGTTATTACATGCCTTGCAATGCCCACAGGAATAGAAATTTGAATAGGTTTGGGTGGGTTCATGCCTTTTAAAAATACCCAATGTTTACATGTTCTTTGCTTTTTTGCAAGTTATAGGACAATAAGTACAAGTAGCACTTTGCTATTTACAAACCATTTCCCCCCCCAAAATTAACTATACCATTGGAACACTGATATCTGTCAGGAATCCCTGAATAACCCTTGACATGTATATATTTTTTTTTAGTAGACAACCCAAAGTATTGATCTAGGCCAATTTTGGTATATTTCAGGCCACCATTTCACCGCCAGATGCGATCAAATTACAAAAATTGTTCATTTTTTCACAAACGTTAGGTTTCTCACTGAAATTATATACAAACAACTTGTGAAATTATGGGACAAATGGTTTTAAATGCTTCTCTGGGATCCCCTTAGTTCAGAAATAGCAGACATTTATTGCTGTGGCATTAGTTTTTGGTAATTAGAACGCCGCTAAATGCCACTTTACACCACACTTGTATTAGGCCCAGCAGTGAAGGGGTTAATTAGGTAGCTTGTAGGGTTAATTTTAGCTTTTGGGTAGTGTAGTAGACAACCCAAAGTATTGTGAAACAAATGTAGCAGAAGTGGGGAAATTGCTGGTGGGTGGGTAATCACAGATGATGCCACACATATACATATGACTAAAAACAACAGTCTCATGTAAACCATATGTAATGATGCTCATACAACAGAGCAGGAGATAACCACCCCGTAGGAAATTCCCCTAACTCTCCTGTGGTGCGATGGGAATACACAGCTTCACAAACTTGTGCCCTGAAGGCATAATTAAATGTAACTCCCCAGGACACAGTGTACAACAAGGCACATACCTGCCGATCTTTCTGGACTCTAAGGCGTTCACCCGAAGTGGCAACTCTGAAATGTGCTCTTCCTCCGTAGATCCAATGCCACGCAGTCCTGCTATGCGATCCGGGTAGTGTCTTTGAGAACGCCTGCAATGGCGGCAGAGCTGGTTTCCTTTCCTCCTGCTTCCGACCCTTGCAGTGTGATCTCCCTGCGGTCACGCATACACCTACAGCCTGTGCTCACTCGAAGGCCATAATATTGCAACATGAAAAAAATAGAGGAGCACAGACTGGTGTTTATGCAAGTGAACAAATTTATTTACACAGTGGCGCTGTAGCGCTAAATGAGTGAATAATAACACATAATGTGGAGGGGATGGACTCCCCGGGGTTAAATACAGAAATAATTTCTCATGAGCTGAAAAATGACAGGCAGACGCGTTTCAGCATATAGGCTTACTCTTTACCTGAGTTAAAAGTGTGCAACGTGCTAGTTAAAAGTATCAGCTATGTTTTCCATTGGATAACGGGTTCACACCCCCTTCTTTGTATTATCCAATGGGACTGATTCGAAACCCTGAGCTCATTAAAGAGTAAACATTGGGTAAAATTGGCCTGTGGATCGATAGCTAGCAACTCACGACCGGCTAAATCACCCATTGTATAAAAATTGTAAATACAGTTTACCTGCAACGACCCACAGTCAATATCCAGACCGGGTTCTGCTATGTGCGCTCACCCACACACTGTACAAATTGTATTAATCAACAATGCGACCACAGGATGTACTCCTGTTCTTTAACTGTATAATAGTGCTGTGTTCAGTGAGCGCAGCATAGACAAGAACAAAATCACCTAATACCCATATTTTTTATTTTATTTATTTTATATTTATTTCAAACCTACTCTACCTCCCAGCAATATTGCTCTTAACATACTTATGTGAAAATGCCATATTCAATATTGCCCAAATTAGTGGGTAAGGCTAGGGGACAGGGAAAAGGAAAGAACCCCCCCAACAGTCAGATGGGAGGCGGAAATCACAAGCCACAGTACCAGTACAAGGAGCAGAGAAGATACCCCCAAAGGAGAGGCCAGAGACGAGGAAATTACAGAACGTAATGAACCTGTCGGATATAGAATTGAATAAGCATGAAATGGAGGTTCTAAGTCTGGGTCTCTCGTTTGTACCCACAGCGGACTTCAACTTATTCAAGACATTGCTTGATGTCAATAAACTGATCTGCAAATTGACTTTGAAAAAGTTTTACCAGATGCATCAATCAGGGGTCAATGAGAGCCATGTATTCATTCATGTTAATTGCCCTAGGGCGGGGATGGAGACAGATAGGGCTAGTCATCTCAACTTTCAGGAAATATGTGATGTTAGGGCCCTTGAATTACAAGCCCCCACTTTAAAATCCAAATCCTCCTTTTACCCTATCCAGAGTAGAGGGCAGGTCCTCGAGAAATTTCAGAAGAGAGTAGAACAGGACCTCACTAGACTGTATTACATTTCTGAAAGGGGTCTACACTGTAATATAACCAACTATCAGAAGAGAGCACTGGAGAGTCTTGCAAACAATGAGAAAACAGTGGTCAGGGCCACCGATAAGGGAGGTACAATAGTGTTACTCAATACCAGTAGCTTCCGAGAGGAAGCATACAGACAACTTAGGAATACTGATGATTACATCAGTTTGCCGTGTGATCCGACAAAATCGTACCAACGACAACTGGCCTCCCTTGTAAATGATGGAGTTGAACTGGGGTTTATTGATACAAACACACAAAATTACTTAATAGTATCTAACCCAGCTATTGCAACGTTTAACCATCTACCAAAGGTTCATAAGTCCACAGAAAATGTACAGGGGAGGCCAATTGTTAGTGGCATTGGCTCCCTATTGGAGCACCTATTGGAGTGGCTTGATTATGTACTACAGCCCTTGGTGGGATCACTTTGGAGCTACTTGTCTGATACTAAACATGTGTTGAATCTCCTCTCTCGTGTGGTCTGGCAGCCCCATTACATATGGCTTACGGCTGACGTTAAGTCACTATACACTTCCATACCACATGACAGAGGCCTACAGGCAATTCGCTTCTTTTTGGAAAGACAGTATGGAACAAATTCCAAGTTTGTGGATTTTGTGGTAGAGGTGACTGATTTCCTTCTTAGTCATAATTATTTCGAATTCGAGGGGAATTTCTTTCTCCAGAGGCGTGGGACAGCGATGGGGCAAAATTTGCCCCCTCTTATGCCAACCTTTTTATGGGTTGGTGGGAGCTGTCCCACGTCTATGGGAAGGGGAATCCCTTCAGAAAAGAAATAATTTGGTATGGTCATTTTATAGATGATCTCCTCTTCATTTGGGGTGGTACTGAGACTGAATTACAGGCCTTCATAGATAGCCTTGATGATAATTTCTTGGCTATCAACTTCACCAATGAAATACACACCACTATCAATTTCCTTGATGTAACACTGAGGGGCATTCCTGGCCAAAGCATTACAACAGAAACTTATCGCAAGCCCATTTCAGGGAATTCACTATTGCATGTGGATAGTTGCCATCCCCAAGGGGTGTTTAAGGGTGTAGCCAAAGGCCAGTTCATTTGACTCAAGAGAAACTGCAGTGAGGCAGAGGTCTATGAGAAACAAGCAGACAATCTCACCAGGAGACTCCGGGATAGAGGGTATAGTAGTTCAGTGATATCCAAGGCCAGAAATACAGTGAGAGGTATTTCTAGAGACAGTCTCTTGGGACCCTCTAAGGGTAGGACAGACAAACGTAAGTCCTTGGAAGGTCACAGTGATAAAGTGACTTTTATGACTGAGTACTCCAGACAGTATAGTGACATTTGTCAGATAGTGGACAAACACTTTAAATTACTATCTGCAGATAGTTTACAGAAGTGGTTGAGAAAGGAATAATATATTCTTATAAGAAGAATAGGTCAATTGGTAACATAGTAGCACCCACTAGACTCAGAAGTAAGGGGTCTTCCACCTCCTCTTAGTTGAGCTGCAAGGGTACCTTGCGTTGCCATCTGTCATATCCTTTGTCTTTTTAAGAAGGAACACTTCAGTTCTTAGAAAACTCCTATTTAAGGAGGAGTTTTCCTCTCCACAAATTGCTTGATTATTGCATGAGACTGGTAATGTTAAGACTATATCCTGAATGGTCTCATTACTTATTCACCTGGATATCTTCTATCAAGCTTACTGCATATCGCTATATGCTAAAAGAAACCTTCACTACTAACTTTGTTTACTCCTTCACTTACAAAAGGTTAATTTTTTTTTGCAAACTCTAGGAATTACCTGACTATCAAATCTGCAGCACTTCTCACTACAACAGCTGCGGCTGCACCCGACTCCACACAGTGTGAACGCTGACCGTGACGTCATCTTCTGGAACCACAGCGTGCAGTCACACATACCGCAGCTCTTCTCAGAGTGAAGACACAGCAGCTTGTTTTTCCCGGCAAGTCCCTAAGGAGCGTAACTCTCGCTACGGAGACTCACTACAGGTCTGTTTCATAAGCCTTATTTGTAAAAGACTTCTTGCCTAAAACGCTTGTATCCTGCTGTACTTACCTTAACCTATTAGCTTAAGCTCTCTCCGGAAATTGTAATATTACATGCAATCTCCTCCACACTGATATTGACTTGTATATAAAGAGCTGATACTTTTCCTGCATAAGGACTTCCTTCTTAGTTACTCATTCCTGGTGAAACAGGATTCCTTAAACAATCTTATCTGGCAACAGTTTTTGTACTACTCTCATATTACTCTTAACAAGAGATCCCTGTAAGTTTTATCACTTATAAGAGGATGCTATCTTGTTGTAAGGTTTACTAAACTGTTACTCGCAATCATCACACTCTTATTCCCTCATTAAGAATTGTCTGATTGGGAATATCTACATTCTCATAACTTCACCTTGCTTCCAAGTAATAGAAGTACAGTGTTATTGCACCATCACCGTACCTGTGTGGCCTGTGAAAGGCTTGCCATAGGAGAAATTTTCAGCTCAATGATTACAGGTCAGACATTCAAGATAGACTCTTGCCTTAACTGCAGGTCGACATATGTTATATATGTGATTACCTATAAGTATTGTTCTCTTCAATACGTAGGGTTAACGACTAGGGAGGCAAGAACCCGTATCAAAGAGCACCTAGTAGACATAAGGGCAGGTGTACTTACTACTCCCTTGGTGAACCATTTCTCTGTCACGCACCTGAAAAGTACAGCATCGTTTACATGGACCATCATGGAGAGGATCCCCCCACTCAGGGGACAGGACAGTATTCGCAAGCTGGGGGAGATGGAGGCCTTCTGGATCTTCAAGTTGAGGACCAGGGTTCCAGAAGGCCTCAACTCAGAGTTCGATCTCATCAATTTTTGGTGAGACCTTACTTGCCCCACAGATGCAGGGTTCACTCGTTATGTGAATGTTATTTGCTATATCAGGTGCTGTCCGTCTTCACCCTGAGGGGTTGGGGTCTCCATCTATTTATTCGTCTATTCATTCATTCATTTAATTGGGTGTAACTTAATATATCTGTTATCTAATTCCATGATCTGCTAATTTTTATCTTTTCAATACAAAGTAATCTCTGTATACCCCGGGTAACTAAACCCTTTGCCATTACTCCCTCTACTTTGTTCGGCACGGTTCTTTAAGCATGGCTGATCAGTTTGTTTATTATTACTCTCAGTCCATCTACTAGTTGTTATGGTGTCTGTGTTGGCAAGTGAGGGGGTACATACTAATCCCATAATAAATCTACCCACTCCCATCTGGCTGTTGGGGGGTCTTTCCTTTTCCCTGCCCCCTAGCCTTACCCACTAATTTGGGCAATATTGAATATGGCATTTTCACATAAGTATGTTAAGAGCGATAATGCTGGGAGGTAGAGTAGGTTTGAAATAAATATGAAATAAATAAAAAATAAAATATGGGTATTAGGTGATTTTGTTCTTGTCTATGCTGCGCTCACTGAACACAGCACTATTATACTGTTCAAGAACAGGAGTACTTCCTGTGGTTGCATTGATGATTAATACAATTTGTACCCACCCCACAATTGTCCCCGCCATCTTAAATACTGGCCGAAAGTCTGCCAATACTAAAATAAAAGGCTTTATTTTTTTTAAATATCTGTTCAGCTGTGATGGACCCCCCCTTAGCCCTCAACCTCCCTGATCCCCCCAAACAGCTCTCTAACCCTCCCCCGCTACCTATTTGCTGTGATCTTGGGTACTGGCAGCTGTCTGCCAGTACCCAGTTTGCCTCCCCCAAAAAGTTGTTGTTTTTTTTTTTTATACAATTTACATTTTTCTGTAGTTCAGCTGCCCCCCCTCAATACCCCCTCCCAGATCCTTTGATCATTATTTTTCCCCCTCCCTCCTTCCCATTCAATTACATTGGTGGTACAGGTTGCTGCGCGCGCACACACACATGGACGTGCATGCCCTCTGCAGGCCCCCACCCGCCTCCCTGCAGCTGCTCCCACCCACCAACGATCAGCACCATCGCTTGCCGATGAACAGCCTTAACAAATGAAAAAAAAATGAATTCAAACAATATTTTATTAGGGTTAATAACTTCTCTTTACCAGAAATTATCCAGAAAACATTTTTTAAAGCAACAATTTATATCTATTGATCACATATATTTCAGATTACTCACAGTTGATGCAACTCATGCTACCTAACTGCTGAGAACTGCTCTGTTAGAGAATGCTTACTACAACAGCAGCCATATTGGTGCACACACAAACACAGTGGGCAAAATGCACACTGCCAGGAGTTTTCTATGATCCAGGGCCCAGGCTATATAGTACTATTGCTCCCTCCTCGCCCCATCCCAATCCATTGTGCGCCTCCTTTACCTTTTTCTTTCACCAGCATCCAGATTCCCCTCAGTCAGTCAGTCTACGTCACACGTCCCTGCAGTTAGCCGTTAGCTCCTGCATGTGCCTTATAGCAGGGGGCCAGAAAGCTCCCACACACTCAATATCCCGCCCCTTCTCTCATAACTAATGAAATGCGGTCTGGGGGCAGTCTTACCCTGCAAGCCAACTTGAGTGATATCCAATCCGAGTGACAGTCACAGTCAGCCTACCAGTCTGGTTCTTCAGTGCATCTTTGGGACAATGAAAAACCTGGCTTGTTATTTTTTCACAGCACTAAGTGCTTCTCAGTGCTCACGGCCTCTTTGAAAAATGCAGCTACGGGTGCTATGTCAGTCACGGGCCCCTCAGGACCACCGGGCCCCTGACTGTAGTCACCCCCTGATGGCGGCCCTGTATATATATACTGTATATATATATATATATATATATATATATATATATATATATAAATAAAAGGACAGTATGGTATGGAAATTAAGTATGGGATTAGAAAACAAACTGTATAATTATAATTTAAATGATTTAAAGAGTCATAATACTTGAACAATTACAAGCTCTCATTCTTTAGTGCATGTAATTTTAAGACTATCAACACTACACTGCTATGTGTTTAACCCCTGCAAAGGAGTGCCACATGGAACCCGCTGAGCACTGCAGGTTCCAAGTTAAAACTGACGCTGATACAATTGGCAGAGTTAGTTGCACAACTCAGATTTACAACTAGTACTGCTGATTGGATCAGCGCCGATTGTCCACTCGGGGCCAGCAGTGCTCTGCGGGTTCAGAGCGGCACTTAAACTCTGTATAAATAAATATAAAAATGCCTGGAATAGGCATAAAGTTATTCTGAGAACGAATATAGCTTACACTTAAAAAGGAAACATTGGGAAACACAATAGATTCTTACAAGGAGAACAAAAAAGAGTAGACATCTCATGGTGCAGTAACTTCAATTCTACAGCCTGCATCTACTAGCACCCCAGGGTGCTTCAGTAACATGTGAGTATCCATTTGGCTCATATTGTATCAAGTTCATACATATGTTTGATGATTCCGCACGAGGCACCCCTCTGTTCTTTCTTATACCTTGCAGTTTATCTGGATCAGTCTATGAGGAGGAGGCAGCCAACATATCATAATCCATTTTGAGGATGATTTTACTACACCTAAGAAGTGCATCCTATTGATTTTGGGACTTTTTGATTTCTAGAAATTTGTATGTATGCCTAACATAGTTGTTTGTATATGGTATATTGTTAACTATTAACACCTCTATCCTGTTATATAAGTGCCCCCTTAAATTTCATCATATCAGTAGCCACATCCCATTCTAAAGAGACTTAAAGCAGCCAATCAGCATGTATGTCCCAGGACTCTCAAGGAAGCCTGCATCTGACATGTGCAGGAATATTCATGTTAATTCCTTCCTCAGTGGAATGAATGTAAATGGTCCATTTAGACAGTACTGAATGGCAATACAATTTACGTGTGAAGTTGAACTTCTTTTCTTACAATACAATAGTGACATTTAAACATCAATAATAAACCTATATGAGCTGGGGAATTGTGGGTATATTGTACATGTATACATATACAGTATATATTTGTTGAATAGTACATTATGTATTTTAACTAAGCGCCTTATTTAAATAAACATGTTTTTAACTTTTGCCGTGTTATTTTCTTAACAAGATGTAATGTATGAGATATTAAAATCTCATAGAAGACAGTAGCCGCTGCCTTTTTATTTTACAATAGTGCATTTTGTTAAACATTGCACCGTAAAACATGTTTTTAAAAGAAGACAGATGTTTTTAACATTGCATTTATATAGCTGCTACAAGTTCCTACTGTACTGAATGTTTATTGCAAATACAAATACACTGTGCCAAACGTGTTATATTTTGAAATGAGCATTTCTCAGAGAACCCTGCAATTTTTATAACATAAGGCCCTGAGACCTATGCTTTAAAAGCAAGTAATTCAATGTGTTTTCTTCTTCCAACAGACAAAAAAAAAAAGGAACACAAATATAATTTTTACAAACATTTCTTTTTGCACAATAAATTATTAATTAAAGGGACACTGAACCCAAAATTGTTTCTTTTGTAATTCAGAAAGAGCATGCAATTTTAAGCAACTTTCTAATTTACTCCTATTATCAATTTTTCTTCGTTCTCTTGCTATCTTTATTTGAAAAAGAAGGCATCTAAGCTTTTTTGGGGTTCAGTACTTTTTTATTTGATGGATGAATTTATCCACCAATCAGCAAGGACAACCCAGGTTGTTCACAAAAAATGGGCCGGCATCTAAACTTACATTCTTGCATTTCAAATAAAGATACCAAGAGAATGAAGAAAATTTGATAATAGGAGTAAATTAGAAAGTTGCTTAAAATTTCATGCTCAATCTGAATCACGAAAGAAAATTTTTTGGCTACAGTGTCCCTTTAATTTACTTATAAAACATAAATATTTGATGAAAAAGATCCATAAAAAATACAAATAAAACATGCTAAATTGTTGTCATGATATCTTCACCGGAATTCTACCATCATTGGTTAAAAAAGTTATACTGATAGTTGGTGTTCAAAATTTCATTTATAAAAGCGAAAGAGTTTTTCATCCTTGATATTGTATTTTATATTCTTTGTACTGCACATAGTTCTTATGAGACAAAAATTATTTTCTCAGCTGGTGTCTGAAACATAATACCAGTTACTTAGCATGAAAGAAGTAAGGTATTTTCCTCACACTGGTTTTACCCCTTGCTGTAACAGAAGTGACATTTTCACTGCTAATCCTTCAAACATCAGATGAAAACAACTGAAAAAAATTAGGGTTTTTTTTATATGTCAAAGAAAGACATTTCATTTTATTCCTTGTACACATGAATCAACTGATAAAAACAGTTCAAATAAATATCAAGGTTACACAGATGTTGTAGTTCTGTATTTAGTGACTTCACTACATAAAAGGATCATGTATACAAAATAATTGAAGCAAAATAATGGCACACAGAATCTAGATGTTAGTGTGATCACTTACTGAAGTGTATGAATATGTATTTTTTTCTAGCAATATTGGGGACACAATAAATCAGATACATGACTGATTATGATTAAGGATTTTTATATTGTCTTAAAAATGTTCAAAACTGTATAATGTATGATCTATAGAAGGGGTGGCCAACTGGTGGTCCAAGTGCTAAATGTGGCCCTCTGCACTAGTGTTTGTGGTCCACAGGAAAGAAGCAGAACTAACGTGTCAAAGTTTTTATGGCCACAGGATACATTGGAACTGAAAAACTAGTGCTTTTGTGTGACCACAAATCAAAAGTAAGAAGAGCATTTAGAAAATATATTTAAAGGGATAGTCTACACCAGAATTGTTATTGTTTAAAAAGATAGAAAATCTCTTCATTAACCATTTTTCAGTTTTGCATAACCAACACTGTTATATTAATATACTTTTTACCTCCATGATTACTGTGTATCTAAGCCCCTGCAGACTGCCCCCTTATTTCAGCTCTTTTGACAAATTAGTATTTTAGCCAATCAGTGCTGACTCATAAAGAACTCCATGGGAGTGAGCACAATGTTATATATATATGGCCCATATGGACTAGCACTGTCTAGCTGTGAAAATGCACTGAGATAAGAGGCGGACTTCAAAAACTTAAAAATTAGCATATGAGCCTACCTAGGATTATCTTTCAACAAAGGATACTAAGAGAACAAAGAAAAGGTTATGATAAAAGTAAATTAAAAAGTTCTTTAAAATTGCATGCCCTATCTGAATCATGAAAGTTTAATTGACTGTCCCTTTAACCCCTTCACTACTGGGAATTCCAGAGAAATACACACAAAATACTGAAGAATGTTTATCATTTTTGCCTTTATATTTTTTTTTTATTTACCTATCAAAACCATATATATATATATATATATATATATATAGAGTAGACAACCCAATGTATTGAGCTAGGCCCCTTTTTGTTATATTTCATGCCACTGTTTTGCCGCCAAATGCAATCTTATATTAAAAAAAATCATTAACTTTTTCACAAACTTTCACCTAGATTACGAGTTTTGTGTTAGAGGCTGTGCTAACGAGCAGTTTATGCTCACCGCTCACTTACAGACAGCGCTGGTATTACGGGTTTTTACAAACCAGACAAGAAGTGAGCGTTGAGCAACATTTTGCTCATTACCACACTCCAATACCAGCGCTGCTTACGTTAGCGGTTAGCTGGTGTAACATGCTCGTGCACAATTTCCCCATAGGAATCAAGTCTAACACCTGCAAAAAAGCAGCGTAAAACTCCTTAATGCAGCCCCATTGATTCCTATGGGGAAATACATTTTATGTCTACACCTAACACCTTAACATGAACCCCGAGTCTTAACACCCCTAATCTTACACTTATTAACCCCTAATCTGCCGCCCCCGACATCACCGACACCTACATTATAATTATTAACCCCGAATCTGCCGCTCCGGACACCGCCGCCACCTACATTATACTTATGAACCCCTAATCTGCTGCCCCCAACATCACCGACACCTACATTATATTTATTAACCCCTAATCTGCCGCCCCCAATGTCGCTGCAACCTATCTATACTTTTTAACCCCTAATCTGCCTCCACCAACGTTGCCGCCACTATAATAAACATATTAACCCCTAAACCGCCGCACTCCCGCCTCGCAAACATTAGTTAAATATTCTTAACCCCTAATCTGCCGTCCCCTAACATCGACGACGCTGCCACTATATTAAAGTTATTAACCCCTAAACCTGTCTAACCCTAAACCTAACACCCCCTAACTTAAATATAATTAAAAGAAATAAAAATAAAAATTACTATCATTAACTAAATTATTCCTATTTAAAACTAAATACTTGCCTATAAAATAAACCCTAAGCTAGCTACAATATAACTAATAGTTACATTGTAGCTAGCTTAGGGTTTATTTTTATTTTACAGGCAAGTTTGTATTTATTTTAACTAGGTACAATAGTTATTAAATAGTTATTAACTATTTAATAACTACCTAGATAAAATAAATACAAAAGTACCTGTAAAATAAAACCTAACCTAAGTTACAATTACACCTAACACTACACTATAATTAAATTATTTCCATAAATTAAATACAATTAAATTAAATTATCTAAAGTACAAAAAAACAAAACACTAAATTACAGAAAATAATAAACAAATTACAAGATTTTTAAACTAATTACACCTAAACTAATCTTCCTAACAAAATAAAAAAGCCCCCCCAAAATAATAAAAAGCCCTACCCTACACTCAATTACAAATAGCCCTTAAAAGGGCCTTTTGCGGGGCATTGCCCCAAAGTAATCAGCTCTTTTACCTGTAAAAAAAATTACAAATCCCCCCCAACATTAAAACCCACCACCTACACAACCAAGCCTACTCTAAAACCCACCAAATACCCCCTTGAAAAACCTAACACTAATCACCTTACTAGAAGAAGTCTTCATCCAACCAGGCCAAAGTCCTCAACGAAGCCGGGAGAAGTCTTCATCCAATCCGGGCGAAGTGGTCCTCCAGACGGGCAGATTCATCCAGACGGCATCTTCTATCTTCATCCATCCGGCGCGGAGCGGGTCCATCTTCAAGACATCCGAAGCGGAGCATCCTCTTCATCCGACGGCTCTTCTGGAATGAAGGTTCCTTTAAATGACGTCATCCAAGATTGCGTCCCTTCAATTCCGATTGGCTGATAGAATTCTATCAGCCAATCGGAATAAAGGTTAGAAAAAATCCTATTGGCTGATGCAATCAGCCAATAGGATTGAGCTGGCATTCTATTGGCTGTTCCAATCAGCCAATAGAATGCAAGCTCAATCCTATTGGCTGATTGCATCAGCCAATAGGATTTTTTCTACCTTAATTCCGGAATCGGAATTAAAGGGACGCCATTTTGGATGACGTCATTTAAAGGAACCTTCATTCCATAAGAGCCGTCGGATGAAGAGGATGCTCCGCGTCGAATGTCTTGAAGATGGACCCGCTCCACGCCGGATGGATGAAGATAGAATATGCCGTTTGGATGAAGACTTCTGCCCGTCTGGAGGACCACTTTGCCCGGCTTGGATGAAGACTTCTCCCGGCTTCGTTGAGGGCTTTGGCCTGGTTGGATGAAGACTTCTGCCGGTAAGGTGATCTTCAAGGGGTTAGTGTTAGGTTTTTTTAAGGGGGTATTGGGTGGGTTTTAGAGTAGGGTTGGTTGTGTGGGTGGTGGGTTTTAATGTTGGGGGGGATTTGTAATTTTTTTTACAGGTAAAAGAGCTGATTACTTTGGGGCAATGCCCCGCAAAAGGCCCTTTTAAGGGCTATTAGTAATTTAGTGTAGGGTAGGGCTTTTTTTTATTTTGGGGGAGCTTTTTTATTTTGTTAGGGGGATTAGATTAAGTGTAATTAGTTTAAAAATCTTGTAATTTGTTTATTATTTTCTGTAATTTAGTGCTTATTTTTTTTGTACTTTAGCTAATTTTATTTAATTGTATTTAATTTAGGTAAGTCATTCAATTATAGTGTAGTGTTAGGTGTTATTGTAACTTAGGTTAGGTTTTATTTTACAGGTACTTTTGTATTTATTTTAGCTAGGTAGTGATTAAATAGTTAATAACTATATAATAACTATTGTACCTAGTTAAAATAAATACAAACTTGCCTGTAAAATAAAAATAAACCCTAAGATAGCTACAATGTAACTATTAGTTATATTGTAGCTATCTTAGGGTTTATTTTATAGCTAAGTATTTAGTTTTAAATAGGAATAATTTAGTTAATTATAGTAATTTTTATTTAGATTTATTTAAATTATATTTAAGTTAGGGGGGTTAGGTTTAGACTTAGATTTAGGGGTTAATAACTTTAGTATATAGTGGCTGCGACGTTGGGGGCGGCAGATTAGGGGTTAATAAATGTAGGTGTCGGCGATGTTAGGGACAGCACATTAGGGGTTAATAATATTTAACTGTTTGTGAGGCGGGAGTGCAGCGGTTTAGGGGTTAATAGTGGCGGCGATGTCCGGTTCGGCAGATTAGGGGTTAAACTTTTTTTTTTTTAGTATTTTTGCGATGCTGGAGGGCCTCGGTTTAGGGGTTAATAGGTAGTTTATGGGTGTTAGTGTACTTTTTAGCACTTTAGTTAAGGGTTTTATGCTATGGTGTTATAGTGTAAAACTCTTAACTACTGACTTTAAAATGCGATACCAGTCTTGACAGGAGAGGGTCTACCGCTCACTTTTTGTCAGATTTGTAATATTGGTGCTATGCAAGTCCCATTGAAAAAAAGAGGATACACAATTTACGTAAGTGTATTTGCGGTATTTCCAAGTCTGGCCAAAAAAGTGAGCAGAGAGCCTGTACCTTCAAGACTCGTAATACCAGCGGGCATTAAAAAACAGCGTTAGGACCTCTTAACGCTGCTTTTTTAACCTAACGCACAACTCGTTATCTAGCCGTTTGTTTTTCTCACTGAAATTTTTATATACAGCTTGAGCAGTTATAACACAAATGGATTTAAAAGCTTTTCTGGGGTCCCCTTTGTTCAGAAGTAGCAGAAATTAATGGCTTTTCCATTGCTTTTTGATAATTAGAAGGCCGCTAATTGCAGCTGTGCACCATACTTCTGAAATTTATGGCAAGGAAGGGGTTTATTAGATAGCTGGCAAGGGTTATATTAGTCTAATGTAAGGATAACCCTCCTACCCGCCACCTCCCACATCTCTCCCAAACAGCTCTTTTCCCCTCCACCACCATCTTAGGTACTGGTAGAAAGTCTGCCAGTTTTAAGCTTTAGGGCTTTTTAATTTTTTTTTAAATAAATTAATTGTATTTATTTTCTGCAGTGTAGGCTCCCACATTACCATGCCACCTCCCTGATCCCTCAGATACAGCTTTCTAACCCTACCCCCTCCTAATGGTGTCCGCCATCTTAGGTACTGTCTGCCAGTACCCAGTTTATGTACTAATTTTATTTATTATATTATTTTTTTCTGTAGTCTAGCGTTCCTTCCCTCCCTCTCCCTTCCAAACTTTATTTCTGCAGTACAGGGCCACTCCAAACTCCCTCCATCTCCTTCCCCTCTCTGTGCCGCCCACACGCCTCCTTCCTCACCTCCCACCGGCACTGAAGGAGATCGTTACAGACAGTGAAACAGACCGTGTAACTGTCTGAAACAATAGGACAATCTGCACTCGTATGGTAACGAAGCACCGATCGGACTCCATTACCATATGAGGAAAGATTGCCTGCAGCTCCGGAAAAGCAGTCTCAGCTGCCACTTTACATGTGGTACGAAGCTTTGCACCGCATGGTGTATATATAGGTCGTATTGGGTTAAGGGGTTAATAGCTATAAATGCAAATACAGCCCTTAGGGCTTCTAATGTATTGATCTGTGTCCCCCATCTCTGATGCATACAATTAAAATGGTTCCTTTCTTAGGCCAAAGTACAGGAAGAATTAAGCAGCAGTGATAATACTGGAAATGCACCAACAAATTAGTGAAGCTTTTGGAATTAGAACTGTCATTTTTGCAGATGAAACTGAAGTTCTAATACTACAGCAGACATGTCTAACCTCTTTAAATGAGAAATCATATTTTTTATTTCACTTTTAATGCAGGTAAAAAAAAAAAGACATTCTACTAATGAGATATAAACCTTGTTTTGGGTGTGACTATTTATTCCTGTTAACTGCAATATTTTATATTTTCTTAACTTTGGTCTTTGCTTTAGATCTTACTACTCCTATTGCTGTTTTTTTTAATGTTTGGTCTCTTCCTGGACCTTGACTGGTTTAAGTTTTCTATGCTACTATCACCCCCTTGTTTATGACCTTGGTATGATTCTGTTTATGTTTCTGCATTGAAAAAAGAAAAAACAGAGGCGCCAACATGGCCTAGTAATGCAAAGATAAGTGGCTCTAATAAACACAAATCCAGATGTATACTCACAAGAGCAGAGCACCCTGTGGTGCTATTGTTGCAGGCCGGAGCCTCGCAGTGGTCCAGCTCACTGTGGGATTGAAGTGGATACCCAGAAGATGTCCCTGAGGGGATTGGTAGTAGATATCCTATGTGGACACAAAGTATATGCACATAGCCCAGTATTGTTTGAGACAGAGAGACAAGTAATTAAAGGAAAAACTTACAAGATACAATGCACCTCGAGGTGCATTAACAGCAGGCTTGGACCTAACAGTCGCCAAGCAGACTGGAGAGCTCCCAGCAATTCCTGATCTTCCTCAGGTGGCTAATGACAGAACAGCCAAATTATGTACTCAGAAAAATACACCAAAAGGCAAGCAAGTGTATTACTTTTGTATAAAACTTTAATAAAAAGTGACGCGTTTCTCAGCTGACTAAGAGCTGTTTCCTCAGGCTAAAAAATATATTTCACAATAAAAATACACTTGCTATTTAACAGGATCCTGTTATTGACTCGTCTTATTGTGTCACTGCTTTGTATTTGGGACATGTTTAAGCTATGGTGCCAGGGTTTGAGTAAGTATATTAAATTCCTACCTTAGCCAATGGGTTTTACTCTAGTACTTGCATGCAAATTAAATGCTGCCTGTTACAATGAAATATATATATATATATATATATATATATATACATTTTTTAAATAATAACAATTAAATTTAATATTTTTGGAAGGCAGCTATAGAAATTAATAAACTATCCTAAACACGGAAATAACCCCACAAGCTTAATATCTCTAATGTTGTTCTTGCACTCAACACATAAATAACCTTCCCTTACTTTAATATCAAGCCTGCACCAAAACGGCCCACAAAGCTATTTAAAGTGAAAGTAAATCCTAGCGTTTTACAAACTCTAGGATTTACTATTGAAACGAATAAAGTGCACTTTCATTCATGAAGTATAAGAAACTTCATGTAGAAAGCTCCTTTTTTTGATTCAATCGACCACCGTTTTTAGCTGCTACAGCAGCCCACGGCTAAAAAATGTTTTGGCTAAGAGGTGACGTTTTCACCTCTTAGCCAATAGCCGTGCGGTAAATCCGGCTTGGCGCCCATGGTAGACGGATTTACCGCACAGCTATTGGCTAAGAGGTGAAAACGTTGCCTCTTAACCAAATTTTTTTTTAGTCGTGCTCTGCTGTAGGAGCTAAGAGTGGTGATCGATTGAATCAAATAAAGGAGCTTTCCACATGAAGTATCTTATACTTCATGAACGAAAGTGCCCTTTGTTTGTTTCAATAGTAAATCCTAGCATTTTTAAAACGCTAGAGTTTACTTTCACTTTTAAGTATTATGGGGGCCTATGTCTGAAAAAATATAATTCAGCAATTGTGGCCCATATTTGTTATGGTTGCTACAATGTTACAGTAACGTGAAAGTTGCTAGGCAGAAAATACCGCTACCACAACATAGTAACTACTTTCTGTGCCACAATGTCACAGGCAACTTTAATTTACGTTAAAGGGATAGTAAAACCCAAAATTTTATTTTATGATTCAGATAGAACATTCAATTTTAAACAACTTTCCAATTTAATTCTATTATCAAATTTTCTTTATTCTCTTGTTATCCATTGCTGAAGGGACAACATTGCCCTACTGACAGGAAGCTGAAAATATCTATTTAGCCAATCACAAGAGACAAATGTGAGCAGGCACCAATTAGCAACAGCTCCCACTAGTGTATGATATGTGCATATTCATTTTTTAACAAATGATACTAAGAGAAAAAAGCACATTTGAAAATAGAAGTGAATTTAAAAGTGTCTTAAAAAGACCTGCTCTGTCTGAATCATGCAAGTTTAATTTTGTCTTTCCTATCCCTTTAAGACATTGTAAGTTCATATAGTTATATTAACCCCTCGGATGCAAGAAATGCATCTAAAACGCATCTTTAGCATCCAAGTGATGTCTTAAAGGGAAATTAAACACTAAACAAATGTTAGATAGAATGAAGAATCCAAAGAAAATATTATTCTGAAAGTTTAATTAGTTGTTTAAATATTGACAAAATAAATTTAAAGTTAATGGGGCCGATTTATTAAATGTCGGACAGACATGATCTGCTGTAGTGAAATGCTTGTGCAATGCCACCCCCTGCACATTTGCGGCCAATCGGCCGCTAGCAGGGGGTGTCAATCATCCCGATCGTATCTGATCGGGATGATTGCAGTCCTCCAGCATAGACGTGGCGGATGAGTTAAGGAGCAGCGGTCTTACGACCGCTGCTTCCTAACTGTTGTTTCCAGAGATCTGGAAACATTGGGGGTAGATTGCAGCTTCCACTGCTTAATAAATCTAGCCCTATGTGTCTATAAAGCAATAGGCGCTGCCATGTTGTAACTTAGGCAGGAACTTAAAAATACATGATTGTCAGAATAAAATTACAGGAAAAGAGGAAAAAATTATTAATGAAAAGATATTGCAAAGTTTATTTATATATATACAGTATATATATATATATATATATATATATATATGTTCCAGCACTCCAACTTTGGTGATTTAATACAGAACCTGGGTGCAATCCTCTACAAACATGTAGATACGAAAACAGGAAAGGGAGGGCACTCTCAGGATTTATGTAAATAGAATATCATTTATTTTTCATCATGACAACATAGAAAAATCATAAGTCGACGTTTCGGCCTACAAGGAAGCCTTCATCAGGACAAATAAGAAACTGTTGAAAAAAAGAAAACACATTCAATATTTTGCCAATATACAATAAAGAATAATACATACACCCATCACCAAAATGCCAAACTTAAACTTTAAAATAAAATAAAATGGGGGCAACCCCATGAAAACAAAACAAGCAAATTCTGCAATGCTGAAAAGGCAGTAATCCCTATAGATTTAAGAAGTGGCTCGGCGTGATACCGCCTGGCGATTCAGACATAACGTGACCCCTCAACTTGATATAATGTTAGAAGCACATATACAGGGAGTGCAGAATTATTAGGCAAATGAGTATTTTGACCACATCATCCTCTTTATGCATGTTGTCTTACTCCAAGCTGTATAGGCTCGAAAGCCTACTACCAATTAAGCATATTAGGTGATGTGCATCTCTGTAATGAGAAGGGGTGTGGTCTAATGACATCAACACCCTATATCAGGTGTGCATAATTATTAGGCAACTTCCTTTCCTTTGGCAAAATGGGTCAAAAGAAGGACTTGACAGGCTCAGAAAAGTCAAAAATAGTGAGATATCTTGCAGAGGGATGCAGCAAAATTGCAAAGCTTCTGAAGCGTGATCATCGAACAATCAAGCGTTTCATTCAAAATAGTCAACAGGGTCGCAAGAAGCGTGTGGAAAAACCAAGGCGCAAAATAACTGCCCATGAACTGAGAAAAGTCAAGCGTGCAGCTGCCAAGATGCCACTTGCCACCAGTTTGGCCATATTTCAGAGCTGCAACATCACTGGAGTGCCCAAAAGCACAAGGTGTGCAATACTCAGAGACATGGCCAAGGTAAGAAAGGCTGAAAGACGACCACCACTGAACAAGACACACAAGCTGAAACGTCAAGACTGGGCCAAGAAATATCTCAAGACTGATTTTTCTAAGGTTTTATGGACTGATGAAATGAGAGTGAGTCTTGATGGGCCAGATGGATGGGCCCGTGGCTGGATTGGTAAAGGGCAGAGAGCTCTAGTCCGACTCAGACGCCAGCAAGGTGGAGGTGGAGTACTGGTTTGGGCTGGTATCATCAAAGATGAGCTTGTGGGGCCTTTTCGGGTTGAGGATGGAGTCAAGCTCAACTCCCAGTCCTACTGCCAGTTTCTGGAAGACACCTTCTTCAAGCAGTGGTACAGGAAGAAGTCTGCATCCTTCAAGAAAAACATGATTTTCATGCAGGACAATGCTCCATCACACGCG